>NC_056735.1:1613853351-1614153351 GCF_019279795.1 Protopterus annectens
TGCAATCAATGAAGTAGTAAGCCCTCATGTTAGACGGTAAAGGTGGAGCTCCTTTTGTTTAAGAGATGGATCTTAAACTGGATGTCATAAAATGCTAATGGGGAGAGGCAAACAGAAATACTAAGGTCTCTTGGAGATATAATAAAACCACTAATCCGAAAATTGTCATGGTCATTGGAAAACACTAAGGCAAAGAACACACCTTAAATTAAATAACAAATAATATTAGTTAAGCACTTTTGTCTAAACAAAAACATAGTACAGTTTGATGGCAGAATTACATCATTGGGAAGATTTGCAAAAACATGCCTCAGGAAAAGAATGCAACTAAATGGCTATCTTGTTTGCTCTATAAAGATAAGGTTAAATTGCTCTAGGAAGATACAGCTAATAACCAAATATTTTTTTCTTTCTTTCCTCATAAATTATGGGGAACCTAGAAATTGTTTGCAAATACATAGAATGTGTGACGGTGGAAAGGGAGCTAGGATTAACCCTCATGGTAATTTGATATGTACATAACTTTTATTTTTACTTGTTATTAGCAAAGTGTTTCAGTTATTAACATTATACAGTTGATGACTATGTATTATACACTTATTAAGCTGATAACTGTTACAGACAATAAAGATGTGAATGTTTACTGTTTAACATATTAGAATGATGAGTAAATAATAAGTTTATTAAATGAGTGCCCACTGCACAGACAACTCTATAAACAATCACTTCAAAGGCATTTTTGCAGTGGGGGGTAACTCCTTTGCATGCTCCGATGTCTGGCCTGGGGTGTTGCATCCCAACCAACTATGGTACTTATATATACTAACTCCAGCAGCACTATGTCTTTGGGTAAAGAGAAATCTGAGATAACAGAATCTCAGACTTTTAGCACAAACTACTGTAATCACACACTAGTGAATGCAAATTAGAGTGCTGATCATTAATGTGCAAATTTAAGCATGGTACCCAGTCTACAACACTTAATCTTACATGGATAAGACTAGGGTGCTACCATTTTTTTCTTATGCAACCAAAATGATTTATTTACACTTTGGAAAAATAACCCCAAAAAGAAGTTACTGTGAATAAGAAATAAATTTATTATTTCATTATAAATAGAAAGCAACCAAAAAGTCTGCAAAATGTATGTCCTTGACAAAGTCTATCCAAAATGTGGGGCAAATGCCATGATCCAAGCTAAAAGAGGTACCTTGTAGTCTGCTAAGCCCAGAATTAATTCTGCCAATTATAAATTTTAACTATTACTACTCAGCTTTTTCATCACAGAACTGAGAGTTAAGAGATAATGTATCATCATTAGTCAAATAATTTTTGGCTTGGATATGTATTTGAAGTACTGAAAACTATACCCTTCCCCTTATAATGCTGACACTCTGCCATCTGAGAAGGAGGCAGTAACAGGAATCTGCTGTGTGAATTAACTCATTTCTGACAGGCAAATGGGTATTATCTGAGAGTAGTGGTAACATTATTTTAATGGATTCTAGTGATCACGACAGGGGGCTGAAGCAAAAAGATGAAATACATTACTGTGGCCATTTTTTTTCTTTCAGCTTTTATTTCAGTTTCCTCACAATGTTGTATTATAGAGTTAAACAAAAGGTGGCTATCTTTTCAGGGGTTAAGAAGGCAAGCTGTGTGTGTACAAGAGCAGGGTATATAAGATGACTGCTGGATGATTACTGGTATGGCCTCTCAGTGAGGCAGTACAAATGTCCTTAATACGACATCAGAAGTGCACAGAATTTGCTATTTTTTTAGTGGGGTAGGCTTTGTGTGAAACCAAAGGGCAGTTACATGAGCTTTGTTAAATCACTGATATCATTTGGGGGGGATCAGTGCATGACAAAGATGCCAATAAGATAAAGCACATTTTTGTGGGAATCATATTTCTGATGTCTTCTCATTCAAAGCGGATGCACCCTCTCAGAAGGGGTACATTCGCTGAGACAGTATGTTTTCAAAAGGAGCTGCCATTGGGGTTTGTTGTATTTATAGAAACACAATGACAACACAACCCATAGTTTAGGTTACAAGTTGTTATAATTTCACTGCCTCCTCAAACCAAATGCCTTCAGAGTAAGGTCCACAACTAGCATACACATGTTTTTACATTTAGTCATGAGGGCAAATATATACATCATACAAATAAAAAAAACCTTTTGATTTTGTAGCCCGAGAACTAAAGCTATGCTTGCGTTTTTCCATGAAAGTGATGCTTTCACATATTTGAATGTATTTGGCAATCAGAAATCAATGTACAACTGCTTTGTTACTTATGTACATAAAAGCAAGAAAAAAGGTACAGGTGTGTAAGAACTTACCATAACAGAAGATGTTTGAGAAGATCACTGTTGCAGTAGAATGCACTACTGTGACTTCTTCCCCAGAAGGCCTGAAGCCCATACAGACTTACAGAGCTCAAGCACCCTTCCCTGTTCAGAATGGGTGGATATCCACCCCCTTAGGAACATCATTCATTCATTACCGGTATACAGCTGGCATCCAAACATGCCATTTTAGAATTTTCTTGCCAAGTGAAGTAGCAGGATGTCCCTTTTCCACGCTATGGACCCTGACTAAGCGGGAACACCTATGAACATTCCCTGGGCCAGAAACATAGAGAAAGGAGCAGGTCTGTGGCCATGGTAGGGAATAATTATGAAGAGATAAGGTACCCAACCTTAGTCCTAAGATGTTAAAACAAGAGAATACCGAATGCTTTGAGGGAAACCACTACTGCAGCAATGATCTACTAGAAGATCTACTATTATAATACTTTGTACATGACTGACCTTATCGTTATGGAAGATAAGAAAGGGACTACTGAACTGTTTTTAGCAGAGGTGATAGCAAGTAATAGAGAAGTTTTCTTTGTTGGTTATTTAAGGAGGGCTAAATCAACAGGTTCAAAAGCAGGCTGTTATATCTTTCTCGGGATATAATTCAAGTCACATGGAGGAGCAGTAAGCTTTCTATGTAGTTTCAGATATAGAAATCCAATAAGGAAATGCGCAACAGGACTAGTCCCTCTGCCTGAAGAGCTTACCCTCTTGGATCTACCCATGCTGCATGCTTGCCCAGTCTACTGCCCCTCTTATTGGACCTTAGGAATGTAACTCTTATTGAAAAATATTTAAAATCACAAAAGAAGAGCTCCAAGTCAGGAGTGAATGGCACTGTATCTCAGGCTTCACATTACCATAGTAGCATCCTGCAGAAAAATTGCTAGTGGTCCAAAGAGACGTTTCACTCCCTGCATTTTGTACATTACAGAACCACAGTAAAAAATTAGGGTGGAGTATTTTCTGTTTAGTATATTTAAGTGAAATTACTTGTTTAACAGTGACTTAACTTAGCAGCCGGCAAATATGCAACTCATGGACCCCCCCCAACCCTATAGTTGTATGCCATCTCATATCCTCTTTTTCAGTTATACTTTACAGTAATAGTAGTTAAAACTACTTTTCCTATTTGGAAGACTATGCCATAAATCCCTGCTAGTCAAGATTATATCTTTTCTTTTATTGTTTGTTTGTGTCTTTCGGCTTTTCCCGGTTAGGGGTCACCACAGCAGAACTCCGGTCTGCTAATGATTGGTAGTTGATTTTTACGTGCCGAGTTACCAGCCCTGAAATACAACCTTCAACGAAGGTACACCCATTCACGCATGTCTCCACGCAGAAGACGCTCTAGCTGAGAATCAAACCGGACAGCGTCTTACTGTGAGGCGACAATGCTACTGCAGCACCACCACCGCGGTGACTATATCTTTTCTTTTATATAGTTCTGATTTAAATTATTACCATAACACTCCTATTGAGATAGCTTGTATCACTCCACAGCTTAGAATTCACATACTTAATAGACATTTTGCTGATTGTTTTCTTGATTTCTCCTCTTTCATGGATCAGCTCGCTCCATTCCAAACTCATGGTAACTCCACTCCCCTACCCTAAATTCAAATATAACCCCACCCACATTTTCAAATTAACCAATCACAGCCTAAGCACCTACCTCCATGCCATTCCCTACATACTCTACTTCCCTTTTGTAATATCCTGCCTTCTCTAGTTTGCTCCCACTACCACTTCTCTATAGGCACCTCCCACTGCCTAGTATTAACCAGTATATCTTTAAAAACTAAAACTCCCCAACTACTAGCTCCGTGGTCTCCACTCCTTCCAATCTCTACCTGCATGTCTTTGCATTTTCACTCCCCTTCTAATAATCTATTAACCAGTTGTATATCCCACTTCCACTTACCTTTACTTGACTGTTTCTAATCATTCTTGCCTTACCTTTTCCACTGTTTCGCCCCTGCTTCTGTTTACACTCTCTTCATTTCCCAATATGTCTTGAACCATCATACTTTTATTACTTCTTTCCCCTTTCATCCTCAATTTCTATTTACTACTAAATGTCATAGCAATAACTGCTATTCCCCTTGCCTCCAAACCTACATCTGTCACATCCTTCCTATCATACCCTAAAGAAAGCTACCTACTCCATGCTTACACTTATCAAGGGTATCAGAAATTGTCAGAGATTTGGGATGCATGGCTAGACTTAAAAAGGCCCTTGTGGTCGTTAGCCTAGTAAACACCTATGAACCTATATCTCCCAGCCTCTTTCCAATAAATATGCTACTATTCCCTAAATACAAAGTTCTTCCTGGAAAATGCATCATTTTCCCCCATCATCACCTCTTTTGATAACAAAAAAAAAAAAAAACAATCGACATCCTGTCACATGTCCGCATTTTCTGCCATATCGCTATGCATCAATATCCACTTTAGTCAGGACCTACATCCACCAACTCTGCTCAACAGAACTATAATTCCTGTAAAGGCTTAAAAATGATTACCCTAATCTTCCAAAGCATTTGTAATAAAATTATTGACTTTCATGCTTGGATAGCGCTCAACAAACCTGATATCATCACTGCCACAGAGACTTGGCTCAAACGTACTATTAAAGACTCCAAATTCCTCCCTTCTAGCTTCAATGCCATAAGGTCCAACAGGCTTCACAAGAAAGTAGAAGGTATTACTCTTCTTCTCCCTAACACCTACAATGTTGCATTGTACACTGATACCATTCCGCAGTTGTCTAACGCTGAAATTTTCATCTCTTTTCTGAAAAAAAAAATAAATCCAAAACTCTATGCATCAGAGTTGCTTATTTACCCCTGGCAATAATATACCTATTCTAGAAGACAGCTTTGTTTGGATCACCCATACATTCAAACATGAAACCATGACTCTGGGCAATATTAATATAAATTTGCAAATTTTCTCTTCCCAATACTCATCTTCAGACATTAACTTATTTAACTTTACTCAACTTATCACCACCCCAACCACATCATTATAAACAAAAACGTAACCTGACTAACTTCAAACCACAGACTTTCAACAATCTACTGAAAAACATAAACTGGAGCATCCTAAATACTCTACCTCTAGATTATGTGGTTAACTGCTTTAATACAATATTTCTAGAAACCCTTGACAGCCTCGCACTAAGCTTTTCAAAATTAACCATGTTCCATGGCTAACTAAATCTACAAAAGAATTAATGCTAAACAGGGACAAAATCTGGAAACTATGGCAGAAACACAAAAATCCTACAGACTTCTTAAAATTCAATCAGCTGCACAAGCAAGCAAAAAGACAAGTAACCAAAGACAAAAAAAGACTACTCCGAAACACTTCAGTCCAATCATAAGCATAACCACAAGAAATTCTGGACATCCATATCATCTCCCATAAATCCAGGCAATAATAACTCATGTCCATTCCCAGATAAAACGCCATCACAAATGGCCAGTCTCTAACTCTCATTTTATTAATTCTGTATCAAACATCCCTGCAATATGCCCCAACCTCAATGTGACACACTTTCAGATAACAGTCCATCTATATCATCCCCTCCCACGTGCTCTTCCTCCTCACTCAATTCCCATGAAATTGCAGCCCAAGCAACACTTACATTCATACTCAAACCTACTCCAACTATTACCATAAAATGACTACTACTAAAATTCAAACCTAGCGCTGATGCAGCTGACAACCTACCCACAGATCATCTAAAGCTAGCTGCTGATGCCATTGTCTACCCTATCAGTATACTATAGTCAACAGATCCATCTTTGAATCCTATGTCCCAAAAATCTGGAAAAAGGCATTGACCTCTCAAACTACTCAATATCATAACCCAATATCTACACATTACTTTCACTTATAATTCTAACTGCCATGATAACTTCCCAGTATCCCAAATACAAAAATTGTTAATCTTGTATACGATTTCCATTATACTTCCTTCTCTGGCTGGTCATCTAACTTTTTATCACAATCAACAATCTATTATTTTCTCGTCCCATACTATTCCATTCCCTTATCCATTGCAACAAAAACCCATAACCATTGTGATAACACCAGAACTCTTTAATACTGCCTGCATACTTCAAGTTATGTATAGGTACATGCTTTCACAAACTACAACTCACATCTCTCTCAAATTTAATAAACTGATTTGGGAATACTTAAACTCACTCATACATATACAGCTTCTCGACTTAAACTCAGTGCTGATATTCATCCAACCAGGCCCTAAAACCAATCTGCGGGTACCCCTCAACCTACCCACATTTCAGCCCCAGAGTGTCTTAAATGTAGCCCAAAAGGAATCTAACCTATTACTCCTCAACATAAATCTCAGGAGTGTTGTCAACAAAGAACATGAACTCCACGCCAGTCTTTCACACTACTCACCGAACACTGCAGTGCTAACAGAAACCTGGCTGAAGCCAGAAAAATATTATAATGAGATTATTCCCTCAGGCTATAACATACTTAAACTGGACAGAAAAAAACGTGGGGGTGGAACAGCCATTATTTTTAAGAACAATCTCATAGTAGAACGTCTAGAACAAAACATCCCAGAATTTAATAATACTGAGATACTCTTTAGCAAATATAAAATCAACTCAAACAAATATCTAGTCATAATAGGAATCTACATTCCTCCAGGAAATAACCTTGTTATAATTGAAGACATTCGTCACTGGACATCCTTAACCTATCCTCATGAAACAATCATAATAGGTGACTTTAATACTGACTGATTTACATGCAACTCAGAAAACCCTACTAGCTTCATCAACCAGCATGGCCCCACCCAAGTAATACAAACTGCAACCAGAGTAGACAAAATCTCCAAAAGGCAGTTTATTCAAGACTGCATATTAACTAACAAACCATCCCACGATCATCCATCAGGCTGCCTCCCCGACAGCATCGGTGAGCACCTCCCAACCTTCCTTTTCAGGCAATGTATTTAACCCCATCAAAAATACTATCTACCTTCAGGTCTGCAACAAAATAAAAAACTTTAATACTCAAATATTTATCTCCACACTGCAATTCTATAACTGGACTCCACTTAAATCTTTACCACTAGACGCTGCTTTAGACTATTTCAACTGCACTTACTTTTCTTAGCATTTTTTACAACCTAGCACCATGTAAAACTATAACAACAAATAAAAATGTTGCCCCTAGGCTTTCTAAGGAAAGTAGACTACTACTTAAACTCCGAGATTAAAGCCTGGGCTCAATGGCATATAAACATATCTCAAATCAACTGTGAAACTTACCAGCAACTTAGAAACTTAGCCAAAAACATATTAACAAGAAAAAAAACGTACTACAGCAACATTCAACAAAAGCACCAGAACAACTCACAAAAATTCTGTTCATCAATTAAAAAAACTCCTCCAAACTGATCAGCTGTCAACACCAACACAATCAACCACAAACATCATCAACAGTACTGCAACACAATTTAACAAATACTTTACTGAATCAGTACTATCACTTTCAAAAATACAGCCATATTCCACTAACCATTCCTTTAGCACTTAACACAATTAACACTACCTTCTCCTTCAACCCTGTTCAAACTAATGCCATTAAAAATTGCTTAGCAGACTTAGACCTACAACCAAAGCAGCTGACAACTTACTAATTGAATATGTTAAACTAGCAGTGACGCCATCTCCTATCCTGTTTCCATTCTCAATAACCACTCTATCTCATAATACCATATTCCACTTACTTGGAAAATTTCATGCATCATCCCACTTCACAAAAGAGGTAATTCAACTGAACTCTTCATTTACAAACCTACTACATTATCATCTCTGGTAGCCAAAATTTTAGAATAATGTATACACACCAAATTCTTGCACTGTTTATTATCTAACAATCTACTATTAAACACACAGCATGGTTTGTGTCCCAACCATAGCACCACTACTGCCCTTCTAAGTTTTACCAATACCATCAACCAATATATGAATGAAGGCAATCTTGTTTCTAGCATATTCTTTGTCTCTCTAAAGCTTTTGACACCATCTCCCATCAGAAACTGCTAACTGTACTCTCTGACCTAAAACTCAGCCACTCCTCTCTTGCATGGTTGCAAAGCTAACTATTTGACAGCAAGCTGTTAGATGGCAACATAAGCTCTTTCTTCTATTGCCTGTTAATATGGGTGTTCCCTTAGGGTTCAATTATAGGACCCCTTCTCTTCACTGTTTTTACAAATAAACCATGCTATTACCCTCCCTGCCTCTCTTGTCTAACATGCTGATGATTCCACACTTACCTGTGTAGCTCCCACCCTAAAACAACTCGGTGATATAACACAACAATCCTTCTCTGCTCTGCCTGGAGTCCAGGCTCTCTACCTCACAACTTACTCTCATTCCAAACAAAACTAAACTTATGCTCTTTCTTCCCACTAAAGCCATAGATCCCCCACCTTAATTTAAAATCAATTCCCCTAATACCATTATAACCACAGTATCCCAAAAAACTCCAAAGTGTTGTAATTGATAAATTGAAATGTGACATTCACATATTTCAAACTATAAAGAAAGTACAAATAAAACTAGGAACTTTATATAGAAGCAAACCATTCCTAACCAACACTACAAAACAGGCAATTGCCAGAACCCACCTACTCTCTTCTCTTCTCTTTTATATGCCTCTACCATTCATTATTACCAACCTAAAGAAAACAGAACTGGGAAAACCAGAAGCCTGCTACAACAGAATAGCCAGATTTGCTACAAATTCCCCATATAGAACCCACCACTGCTTGGCTCTGCAACAAGTCACCCGGTTAGAATTACCCCATCAGTAATCTTATAATCACCCCATCATGCCCCACAGACTGATAAACCATCCTGAGACAAACACTATTCTCCAAAACCTAGTACAATCTTATATCAATAATATTTATTTGTTAACATTTGTTTAACAGGAAAGTCCACTGAGTCAGAAACCTATTTTCAGTGGAGCCCCGGTAAGAAAAGATCCAACAAAGTATTACAAAGAATACAAATTTAACATAAGTATAAACAAAGTTACATGTATAAAAGCAGAGAGTACTACATTCCTCTGGTAAATCTTTACTACTAACATCCAATTCTAGTAGTAGTGCCGGGGACTCTCTTAACTCTTACTACATAGCCAAAATCTGGAACACAATCCCACAAACTATCAGAACTACTACTAACCCTGCACACGCCAAAAAATACTGAAAAGCTACTTACTGAACAACTGGCTCTGCCCATGCTCTAGCCCTGGTTAACTCACACTGCTTCTCTCCTATTACACTATACGGCTACTATATTTCTCTACCCCACCCAATCTCATCCCTCCACTAACTACCTAATTTTTATCCTATCTCCACCTAACCCTTAAACTAGTTACGCTTACCCCTTACTCTATCTATTCCTCCATAGTCTTCCTTTTTCCCTACATTCATCTTCTACGATCACCTACCACTCCCAATTCTCTCCTCTGTATACAGCTCACCTGTCATATCTTCGAGTAATATATTCCTCAGGTGCATTCTATTATAAGATTATATACATTGATAAAAAAATGTTCTATATTTATCATTGTTTAATGTTACCTACTATATATCTAATTGTAATAGTAGCTAGCATTATAATCTCGATCCATGCAATTTTTCTTTTGTCTATGGAGCTTTTCTCCATGGGCCTCCACTGAAAATGGGCTCATGCCCAGTCAGACTTTCTGGGTAAACAAATGCCAAATTAATACATAAACTGAATTGCCTTGCTTTGTATTATAACTTTGTCATGATTGTCAAATCCTATTTTACCTGTAATGTATCTAATTATTTACTTTTCCGTGTGCATGCTTATGGAGTTTTACAAATGTAAATTCCTATTCTATGCCTAAGTTTTATACTGTATTGTGGAGCTTTTCTCCCCGGGCCTTCGCTGAAAATGGACTCTTCGTGGCCCAGTAGACTATCCCAGTAAACAAATGCCAATAAATAACAGGATGCAGGGATGCAATTGGAGGACCCACAATCATACAGGCTGAAATGACTGACAGAGTTGCCCTCACAGAGGTATATGCCAGTCCTGATTTGAATAGCTCACTTGAGCATCACAGAATCATGAGTGCTAGTGTTGTAACAGTATACTAATTCTTTCTGCAGTACCAGAGAGAAAGTCCTTCTACCTGACTGGAAGTTTTCCTGATCTCCTTAAAGGACAACAATAGGATTATATTATTAAATGCTCAATGTCTCTGTCCTTTTTCTCCCTATTTACAGTCCCTGCTATGAATAAACAACAATACAGCATTTAAAATTATTTTAAATTAACTGTTTCTCTCCACTAGAACAGTACTTTACCATACTGTGGTGGTTTCATTTTCAAAAAACTTTTATCCCACCCTGGAAAACCTTGCTGCAGTCTCCAATTTACTGATGTCATCAAGGCCAATGAACACAAGTAGTTTTCTGGCCAATTCCCTCCCCAAACTGACATCACTATGACTGTCCAAAAAACCCACCCATGCTGTGATATCACAGCTCCCTGGTCCTTCCCCTACCCAAACAAAAAGTAAAGGCTAGAACAAGGAAACAGTACAAGTCAATTCTCCTGCTGTGAACTGTCAATTACAGCAGGTAACAGCTCAAATTACCCTTAGCACTTTGACAGCTAGAGAAGTTGTGTGTGAAGGGGGATGGGATATGAGTCGAAGTAGTACAATTCAGGATTCACAAAAGACTGCAATTTAGCCATTCTAAAAAAAACAGCAGCAGTAAAAAGCACTTTGAAAAATCTGTTCTGTGGCATTTGCACTGTTTGTGTTTTAAGTAGTCATTGAACGGCATGAAATAAGAAGTTATGTACCTACCATAACGTTCCATGTTAGTTGTCTTCTCTCGCCTTCTTTCTTGCTTGATGGGTTCGGAGCCGATCCTCGGCTCCGACTCGGCACTTGCTAAGCTCGAGAGTCACTTTTACCAGCTCGAGGCAGCCCCATATCCCATGATGCAATGCGGTAAGTACCCAGATCTCGTTTGATGACAAAGAGCAATAGCACCAAGCATAAATACTTCCCAAAGGAAGAAAGAAAGCCTACAGGATGAAAGAAGGACCAGTTATGAATGGTCTTTAGCATAACAATCTCTTGTAGAAAGGTCTGTCCAGGCCTGGGGGAAGGAGGGAGGGTCGCAAGAAAGAAGGCGAGAGAAGACAACTAACATGGAACGTTATGGTAGGTACATAACTTCTTAATGTTAAGTTGTCAATCTCGCCTTCATTCTTGCTTGATGGGACCGCATCCCTAGCACCTCTATCCTGGGTGGCTCAACGGAACAGACTCTTGAGGACTGTAGAGCCAAAACTGGCTCTGTCCCTGGAGGCCAAGTCCAATTTGTAATGGGAAACAAAAGTATGAGGAGTGGCCCAAGTGGCTGCTGCACAAATAGTGTCTAAAGGAAGTCTAGCTTGAAAGGCTGTAGAAGTAGCTAAGCTCCTAGTTGAATGTGCTTTAGGTTTTGAGAACAGCTGTTTTCCCCTGAGCATATACATTTCAGAGATGACAGAAGACAGCCATCTAGATAAGGTCACTTTAGAAACAGGAAGGCCTTTCCTGTTATCTGCATAGGAAACAAAGAGTTGATCGGATTTCCTAAATTGTTTAGTTCTGTCCAAATAATATCTGAGTTGGCGGCGGACATCAAGATAATGTAATTTTTGTTCTGATCTGTTTGAATAGTTTGGAAAAAATACAGGGAGTTCAATGGATTGATTCAAATTAGCCTTTGAGGCGACCTTAGGCAAAAAGGTCGGATTAGTTCTCAATGATACTCTGTCCTTGTGAAAGACCAAATAGGGGGGTCGAACCGAAAGAGCTTGAAGTTCAGACACCCTCCTGGCCGATGTAATAGCTACCAGGAATAATGTTTTCCAAGAAAGAAATTTTAGGGAGCAAGAAACAGCTGGCTCGAAGGGGGGAAGAATCAAGGATGTCAGCACTAAATTTAGATCCCATTGAGGAGGAGGATTCCTGATAGGAGGCTTTAGCAGGAAAATTCCTTTCAAGAAGGCTTTACAAAGCCTATGGGGCATGATATTGTGATCTGCGATCCCGACATGAAAGTTCGAGATAGCAGCCAGTTGAACTCTAACTGTGGAAGAAGAGGAGCCTGCATGAAAAATCTCCGCTAAGAATTCCAAAACTGCCTGAACTGGGGCAGTGAAGGGATCGATATTCTTGGCTTTAGCCCAATAAGAGAAATGCTTCCATTTGCTTGTATAAATCCTCCTGGTAGAGGATTTTAAAGAAGCTACTATGATGTCTCTAACAGGGTTAGAGATCAAAGGAAGCCTGGCTAAGGAAGGAAGTGGAGCAACCATGCTGAGAGGTTGAGAGAAGGGATAGACCGGTGCAGCTGACTGGATTGGTGAACCAGAAGATCTGGCACTGGGTCCAGATGCCATGGCTGCACCAAAAGGTGACGATGGAGGAACGGAAACCAAATTTGTCGAGGCCAATAAGGAGCAATGAGAATCATTTTGGCTCTCAAAACGGTAGCTTTCTGGATAACCTGAGGGATTAGAGGAAAAGGAGGAAAGGCATAAAGAAGTCCCTGGGGCCAATCCTGGGTCAGAGCGTCTCTGGGGGGATGGCCTGACAGAGGGAAGAGAGAAGAAGAAGTCTGGGCATTTGCTGTTTTGGGGAGTAGCAAAAAGATCGCAACATGGGCGACCCCATTCCAGAAAAATCTCCTCCACTATAGATTGCTTGAGAGACCACTCATGAGGCATGAGAATAGCTCTGCTCAATCTGTCCGCTAAAATGTTGGTTTTCCCAGGGATGTGCGTTGCTACCAGAAACCGATGAGAGGAGATCGCCCATTGCCACAGTCTGAGCGCTTCTCAACACAAGGGGTAGGACTTGGTTCCGCCCTGTTTGTTGATATACCAAACTACAGACATGTTGTCTGTGTGGACTGCAATCGTCCCTACAGGAAGAGAGTCGTTGAGGGCTTGCAACGATAAAAGCACTGCTCTCATCTCTAGGACATTTATGTGCAGGTGGTACTCGAACGGTTGCCACGCCCCATGACCCAACCTGCCCGGCTAATGCCCCCACCCGATCAGGGAGGCATCCGTGGTGACAGTGGCTACCGGGATGGGGGTACAAAGTGTCTGCCTTGGTGAATCTGGGGAGAAGTGATCCACCAAGCAAGATGATTTTTGCAAATCTGTGTCACCAGAATTTGGTGACGCATTGGAAGTTGTTGGTAAGACCACTGAGTGAACAACATCCACTGAAGAAGGCGCATGTAGAAGCGAGCCAGGGGAAGAAGAGTAATGGCCGCAGCCATGAGACCTAATACTTTTAGAACCATTCTGGCCTGTACCTTTTTGTTGGCTAGAATGATCCTGACATGACTTTGAATGTCTGAAACTCTTTGGTCTGTAAGTGTAGCTGACATCCGAACAGTGTTTAAGTTTGCGCCTATGAAAGTAATAGACTGGCAGGGCAATAAGGATGACTTTTCGAAGTTGATCGAGATGCCCAAATGAGAACAAAGATTTATTGTGCAATCCCTGGCTTGAACAAGATGATGCCTGGTGGTGGCTGACAGGAGCCAGTCGTCGAGATACGGAAACACCTGGAATCCTTGACGTCTCAGGTGAGCCGTGACCACTGCCATGCATTTGGTGAACACTCTGGGGGCTGTGGTGAGACCAAAGGGCAGGGCTCTGAACTGGAAATGACTGGACCCCAGCCGAAAGCGGAGAAATCTCCTGGAGCGTCTGTGAATTTTTATGTGATAGTACGCATCCTGAAGATCTATTGAGCACATCCAGTTGTCCTTCTGCAAGAAGGGCAGAATCGACTGAAGAGTGACCATTCGGAATCTTGTCTTCCTCACAGACTTGTTGAGTCTGCTGAGATCCAATATTGGTCTCCAGTCTCCCGTCTTTTTGGGGACCAAAAAGGACCTTGAGTAGATTCCGGCTCTGAATGGTCTGTTGTAACTGGCTGAATGGCTCTTTTTTGCAGTAGTTTTGAGACTTCCAACTCTGCAATTTCCCTTAGACCGGGTGGTATGTCTGGAAGGGAATTTGAGGGATAGAAAGGACTTTCGTCGAAAGGAATTTTGTAACCCTCGGATATGATCGACTGTACCCATCTGTCTTGAGTGAGAGAACGCCAGGCTTCTGGGTACAGTGATAGTCTTCCCCCGACTGCCTCCAAGGAGGGACAGCCGGGCAACATCTCAGGGATGCTGAAAAGGCTTGTCAGAGAGAGACTCTCTGTTTCCCTGGTTTTGTGGACCCCCTCTGCCTCTAGAGCGGCGTCTGTTGTTGTTACCCCCTCTGCCTCTAGGGGTAAACTGACCACGTGAATCCGGCGTGACTCCTTGGGATTTGCAGAACCACATTTTGCCACCCTTCTGTCCTTTGGGATAAGGTCTAGAAGGGGTGGAAAAACGGACTCCTACGGCAGAAAGAGTTTTGCCGTCCTGCTCACACCTGGTCAACGTTTCCTTCACTTGAGGGCCAAACAGAGCTGACCCATCAGAGGGAGAGTTTGTGAAGGACGCGTTAAAGGGATCTGCAAAATTACATAGTCGCATCCAGGCTTGGCGTCTAAGAGCCACACCTGTACCTGCGGCCCTACTCGCTCCATCAGCAGCATATGATATAAGCCGCATGGAGGAGTTTGCAATGGAGTTAAGGGTTCCTAGCTGCGAAGCAATTTTTTCCTGAGCCCCCGCAGCTGTAGGATCCTGCACAACTTCACCTAGCTCCTTAAGGATATCTCTTTGGAGTCTGGTGAAGTGACAAAGATAGTTCAGCGAACGCATAGCAAAGGTCGCTGAAGAAAACATCCGCTTACCATATCTATCCATGGTCCTAGAGTCCTTATTAGGAGGATGGACAGGTACGGAAGGATCTGCAAGTTCCTTCTTGGTGGCAGCCGCCACCACCATGGCATCAGCGGGGACACCTTTTGTAAGGAATTGCTTGTCCGACGGGCAGTAATAAATTTAGAAGGCCTCCTAGGGACAGGCTCTACAGAGTCAGGAGCAGTCCACGCCTTTCGAGCAATAACCTGCATAAGGGGGTCGAAAGGCGGAGACACCCAGGAGGTGGAGGGCCGAGATCCAAACGCCTCCAGGTATACTGACTCATCCTCAGAGGGATTGTTGGTGGGCCAGTTTCCCTCTGTCTAAGGAGTTCTAGGATGTCTGAGAAGGAGACATCCTCAGAGGGGATCTTGGGGATCCCTCTGACTCATCTAAGTCAGTATCCAAGTGATAGACTCGGGAGTCTCGTGTTTCCTCTTACAAGTCCTCTTCCTGAGGAGGATCACCCGACAAGTCAGGAGAATCCTCAGAAGAGGGGGATATTCCCAGTGGGGAAACCTGAGGCGGAGGATCTCTGGGTCCGGGAGCAAGAGAAGTGGCAGAGATGTCAACAGGCACTATAGAGGGAGGAGCTAAGGGAACAGACTGCTGGCTGAGTCCAGAGGCCAGCACACTCTTCATCACCTCAAGGCTCCTCCCAGGGAGGTCCGAGAGAACCCGCTCCGAAGAGCTAGGAACTCCAGGACCCACCGAAAAGGAAGGCTCCGAGGCAGATGTCGGAGCCGAACTCACCAAGGCCGAGGCTCCAAGGGGAAGAGCGGGGTCAGACAAGGGTCCAATGCCACTCACCCCCTCGGAGGAGACCAGGGAAGCCCGGCCACCGAATCCCTCTAAGGAAGGTCTCGAAGAGGAGATAAGAGTAGAGGCTGAAGGAGCAGAAGGGGGTATCTGTCCCTCAGCCGTAGCAGAAACTATTCCCAAAGACTCCAACTCCAAACTCTGGGGTAGAGTCGAAGGAGGAACTGCAATGGGGTGTGGACTAATAGTCGTCTGCTGAGACGGACTATGTAGCATTTGGGCCAGTGCCTGTGACTTTAGTAGTCTACTGGCCACTCTCTCCAAATCATGGTCAGAAGCCTGGATGACCTTGAAGATCGGCTCCGATGGCTCCGCCCCGAGAGGAGAGGCGAAGCCGGAGCCGAAAGTATCGGCTCCAAGGAAGGGGACCTAGACCTCTTCCTCGAAGGAACCATCGGAGCCGATGAAACTACTGAAACTGTCGGAGCCGACAACTTATTGGCACCGACAGGTAGCTTCGATGTATCGGCTCCAGCCGGAGCCGATACGGCCATAAATGTAAGGGTGTCGGAGCCGATCGGAGCCGACACCGATGCCTGGGCCACATGGTGGTCGGAACCGATCGGAGCCGACACAGAAGTGGTCGAACCAGAGTCGGCACCGATAGCCATCGGTGCCGAAGGTTTAGGTAACCCAGAATCGGCTCCAGCCGGAGCCGATCTCGACTCTGAATGAGTCGGAGCCGAGGCCACAGGCTTGGACACAGAAGCCTGGGCCTTGGAAGACTTAGAAGTCTTAGATGGGGCCGACTTAGCCGGAGAGCCCTCCGGCTTAAGAAGGCCCCTCAAAATCAGTTTATTTCTTCTTTCCTGTAGGACTCTCTGGCTAAAAGAATGACATATAGCACAGGAGTCCTGCAGGTGAAGAGGCCCCAGACAGTACAGGCAAGAAGTGTGACCGTCTGTCAGAGACATCTTCTGACAGCACGAGTCACACTTCTTAAAGCCTGAGACCCTTTCTTTAGACATGGTGTAAAACACACACACACACACCAGTCCAAGAAACAAAATTAGATACACCAAAAGGTATCACTAACAGACACACACACACACCCTAACAGGGGGGGGATGGGATGGGTTTTAGTCTGACTAAAAGTTTAGAGGAGACAGGGAAATTTTCTGTCAGAAAGGAATTAAAATTAAGTTAAAACTAATAATTTAAGGTTTTTTTGTAAAAAGGGGCTAAAATAGTAAAGTAATAATTCACTTACCAGGAGCTGGTAAAAGGAGGACCTCATCAGCGAAGCGGCAAACGAGATCTGGGTACTTACCGCCTTGCATCATGGGATAAGGGGCTGCCTCGAGCTGGTAAAAGTGACTCTCGAGCTTAGCAAGTGCCGAGTCGGAGCCGAGGATCGGCTCCGAACCCATCAAGCAAGAATGAAGGCGAGATTGACAACTTAACATTGTTACTTAAACCTAACTGACTGAAAGACAGCAGTGTATCCATGTAAAGTCAATGCCGTAACAGGAGCTTTAGGAAGAAAGAGGCCTACATGATGTAATTTTTTTACAGACAAGCACTACATTGTGGGATACCTAGAGGCAAACTAAACAATCTGGATCACTTCCATATGCTAGATCACATGTGGTCAGACTCAGAAATTACATATAAAAATATTTAAAAACCTATAAATAGTCCCAGAGTGGTGTTAAAATTTAAGAAACCCCAAACCATGATGAAATAAACATGTTTTTTGAGTTTGTGGGTGCAATTCTCCTTTAATAACAGTCAACACATTCTCACTGAACTAGTGCCTAAAGGGGAAGAAAGCTAAATCCTCAAGACAATGAGCTGCAAGGTCTCCAAGAAGGAGTGTATTATGGCTCCCACTGTGCTGTGTGACAAGGTTCAAATACAAAGGCAGTGTGAGTGGTTTCACCCTGGACATCTGAATGTGGAGAGAGAACCAAAGCTGCCTGTGTCAAAAGTGTGTTATAAACAGCACATAGAGTCTCTTGTCCCCTGCTTTCTGGATCTCTCAGGGGAGAAAAGGGATCAAACAGAATGAGTACAGGAAGAAACCTGTCCATTAAAAAGAGAAGGCATTTAACTGCCCAAGCTTTTTTGTGCAATCCTCTAGAGAAGAATTTCCTCAGCTTCTCAGAGAAACAAACAGTTCCATCAATATGAAACCTCTTAGGTTTCTGATACTTAGAGGAAAATCATCCTTTGAAACATGCTTTCACCGGGATTTACAGCTGATCTACTCAGATGGTCTGCCACCAAGTTCAGACTGGGTGGGATGCAGACTGCCTTATGATCACCTGTGACTGAAGAGCAATCGCCCAGGCAGTCATGGACAGCCTGAATGAGGGATAACAAGTACTCCCTTGATTATGTGCCCCATTACAGTAGTGCTGTCTGGTGTCACAAGACCCACTTTTTTCCCCAGATGATTTTGAAAGCTCTGAGTGTTTACATCAAGGCTATATGTTCTTTTTATTTTTTGAAATGGATCCCAAACACTTTGTACTTTTAGACCTCCTGGGTGTGCTCCCCAGACTATGTCTGTAGCACCTGTGTTTAGAGTTTGATTGTGGGGTCTTGTATAAAGGTACCTTTGGTTCTGTCTGACCTAGAAGGAACACCAGTATAGCTTCTGGAAAATGTAAGGGAGCAGAGGAATAATCACTTCAAGGTACTGTGAGTGCTGGCTCCAAGTATTTCTTAGGTACCAGTGGAGCATCCTTGTGAGTATCTTTACCAACAGCACCATTAGGATTGTGGAAGTCATGAATCCCAGTGCCCGTAAGATTTCCCTGATGTGCTCATATGAAAGTGCCAGTCAATCAGCCTGCAGATTGTTATAAGCCTAGTCAATAACAAATACTCCAAAGTTTCTCCAGCCTCAGAGGGCAATACAAAACGGATCACAGGAGAATTTGAGGCTGCCCATTCAATTACCTAAGTTTAGACTGCAGGTGGCAAGCGTACTGCTTTAACTTGTACTTTAATTTTTTTTCCTGATGTGGGGGATATGTTAGGAAAATCTCAGTTTTTGAAAATAATCCTTGGTGAACTGCACAGCCTTTTCCATTTCCTCCTCCTGTCTTATCATCTGGATGAATCCATGAATGTCTTTGTTACTGCAAAATCAATTAATGGAGCCAGGCACTCTCTACCTTTTAAGCATAAGGGTCTCTATTATTTCACAAATGCCCTGCAAAATTCTACATTTCATGAAACACACGGCACCTGAGAGAAAGTGCAGAGGTACATAATATTGGAATGTCTCATTTGCAGCATTTCTGATATCAGGTGTACTCAAGATAGTACGCAATAAAGAGACTTTTGGAAGGCAACCAGGAATGAGATCAAATGCTATAACTACCGAGATGAGCATGATGGGAAGATCATTGACCAGGAGTTCTAGCATTAAGGTGGTACAGCTATGAATCCTAGTACAACAGTCTCTAATAGTTCAATCAGGGTGAATTCTGTATGTTATCTGATTGAATCTGATACCAGTAAATGTATCGTGGAATAGGTTGTTGAGGTTATCCTCAACAAACAAAACAGGAGGATCCTGCAATTGAACAAGGCAAGTACTGAGTGATGACACCACAGCCTTCAAAATATTATCTCCCTCAAGATGATCCACCACACCAAGTCTGTGTAATGAAATTCCAAGGGATACGTTCTTGTTAAGGAAATGGGCATTTCGCAACTGTGAATTTGGTGCACATTTAACAGCAGGGTTAAACATTCTTCTACTGTACTTTATTTTAACAGGAGAACTTCAGCAAATAAAACCACACTGCATAATAGCCTTTACAGAATTTACAGCCTTATGAACCTTACACTTTACACAGCATGTTGAGCTGTTTACACCCTTTAAAATACCAATACTGACTTTATGAGTTGTTTTTACATTACATGAATAAGGTATTTATCAGCATTTTTATTGGTACTCAGACTGCAATTATGAGGTGAGGGACACCTGGCATGTTAATTTTACAGCAAGAATGGCTAATGAAACACTACACAAAATGTATTTTATGTAGTCCATTATAAGTTTTATATATAGACTGCAGGACCACCTTTGTCTTTTTTATATTCAGAATAATATAATCAAGTTTCTGAATGGGAGTGACTATGCATACATCTATTCAGAAATCATTAGGCATGGGCAGACAATAAGGGAAAAAGGCTGTTCTTTCTTATCTGCCTAATTCTATGAAGTCCTCATAACAGCATGTGCAATTGTACTACAGAAATACTTCCCTAAATACTGCATAAAGGAAGTATTTATGGAGTATTCAGTAATCCTCTAGGCTGCCGTATAAAGTCTAGGCCACTCAGTGCATAGCTTTCCTCCACCCACCTATCTTGGCCAATAAGTTGCTTATGCAAACTTGCAAATTAGTTTGAACCTGGAACTACCTGAAAAAAAAGGGTTGGGATTTCTGAGAATAATTTTTGTCTTTTTTTTTTTGGTTTCACATTTCAAACAGCATAATTGTTTCAGTTTCCAACTCTACATTATCTGGGAAAGGTGGTAGTTCATGGACTGTAATACTCAAAAATGTATGGAAACTTTTGTCTATTACACTATATGCAACAATAATTAACACAAAATAGCTGCAACAGGAAATTCCTGATCACATCAGCTACACGATACTAGTAATGCACAATGAGATTAAATGTATTGCAAAAGAGGTGCATACTATGAAAAACTAGAAATTCTGTTGCCATTTTATATTTAACTATATCCTTTGTTTACAATTAATAAGGATATAGACTGGAACAGATTTCTATTTCCAATTAACACTGACGCACATGAAACACTAAAAGAATCCTTTCTTCTATGACACAAACCTTTCTGCAATTTAAGTGCTCAGATATATATGCAGAACAGGATAAAATATGATGCCTACTATGTTTATCCAGCCCTTTAGAGGACATCATTGAAGTTGCTACATCATTTCTATTTCATTCCCTTATCTAATGCTTGTCCCACATACCACCTTAAAGAAACTTGCTGACATCATGAGAAATACATAAGCAAGTAAAACCACAAAAAATATAACCAAACACTTTGAACATAAGAATGATGAAAGTGACTTTCTTATAGCCAAAAAGTAAATAAATCGACAGATGTTTAAGGACAAACTGCTCAGCCGGTAGAGATAACTAACCCATGCCACTCCAAGAAGCAACAACTTCTAACGGACTTTTAACTGGTCAATACCAGCTACCTCACTGTTGAAGCATTTTACCTCTAGAGAAGGTTTTTGGTCACATAAATGTGGCCATGTTGGGGAGAAGTGAGGTAAAGTTATCTTTGGTTTTGTAGAAGAAAAGTCATAATGAACAGCGGTAGAGAATGACTCTCAATAGTTTTCATCCACCACAGTGCTATACCCTCTGTAAAATCCTTTTCAAGGGGCTACATCAAAAACTTTCCAGTCATCTTCAAGGCAAAGACAACAGTCCATGTGGTCCCATAAAGTCACAAATAATTGCATCAATATAGCCATTTTGCAACTAATTTCTGTTACATATGAACATTTCTAGAATATCACACCACAACTTGCTATTAAAAGCACACTGACAAAACACATTCTAGGAAACAGCCTTTCACTCTCTATGACCCTATATAGAGGCACCAAGCAAGGTTGCCCCATGTCATCCTTACTCTATGCCTATTACTTAGAGACCTTAGCAATGAGACTTAACATGATATTTACACCTGGAGATATAATAGAAGAAAAGTACCTCTCACTCTCCCTTTATGCCAGTGACATTACTGTGCACCTTACAGATCCTCAGTAGGAGATAGTCTCGTTATTTGTAGAGCAAGCAAAGTTTGGAGAAATCATGGAGTATAAGGTAAATAGTAGGTCTCAACTATAACCCTCCCTAATGTGCCCTGGAGAGCTTTCCTTTCCTCGGGAGCACTGACTTCTTGACCTACTTGGAATCACATTAGCAGAGGGCATAGAGACATCTTTGGTTTTGACCTTGGAAACTATTACAGATAAAATCAGAAATTATTTCAGGATGTGAAGGGAGTTAGTCTTAGATTTCAACACAGGGCACTGGTCATCAAATAGTTTTTCTTGCATTTGATTCTGTACTCTGCATAAAGATTCCCAGTTCAGTTTCCTTCACAAGTTTTAATGAGAGTTAAGAAAATGGCTCCTTCATTTGTATGGATGGGTTGGAAGCTGAAGTATAAACAGAAGCTCCTTACACTCATGGATTTGTCTACCAGATTTTAATTTCTAATCTCTCTTAGTATTTCTAATGATTTTGTGGGTGCTACTCTGTCCACATAATAATGCAATTTGGAACAACACAATGATGCAAAGGGTAGGTGATTTAGGTGTCCTATATTGGACCAGCTTGGTCTCAGGCCCCAGAAGGTATATACTTAACATTCAGTGTATGGAAAATTTATGTGAGGCCATCTCTCAGGTCCTAATGATCACAAACATTTGTACCTGCGTGGAGTCATTTTGCCCAATTCATATTTCTAAAATCGGGGCCCCTCAAAATATGGTTATAGCAGGTCTGCAAAGAACACAGGAATTTGCAATAGTGGGATCGGTTATGCAATGAACAGGAGGGCTTAAACTGGCTAGCCTTTGTTTGGGAATTTCAATTTACTGAGACACACCGACAGCCCACTTGTGAACAAACTCTTAGCTTATTTTAATAAGTATTGTCGCCTCACAGCAAGAGGTTCTCCGGTTCAATTCTTGGCTGGAGCGCCTTCTGTGTGGAGTCTGCATGTCCTCCCCGCGGTCGAGTAACGTTTAAAGACATGCAGGTAGGTGCATGCGTGTATGGGTGTGCCTTCTTTGAAGGTTGGGCGTCGGGCTGGCACCTCGGCACCATAAAAATCCACTGCCAAGCATCAGCGGACCAGAGTTCTGCTGTGGCGACCCCTAACCGGGAAAAGCCAAAAGACAGTAGTTTAAACAAAGGTAGCACCAGGAAAGAGGGCTGGCCCAGATGGATCTCATTCTGCATGGATATGAGAAAAGACTTTCATCTAAAGAAGGGAGTGATATCTTCTCAGTACATCATCATCCTCACTTCTAGGATAAACTAGTTATTGCATGCAGAACAGGATGGCAAACTGATCTTGGTCTTACTATTTATGGAAGAACAATGAGCATCCGTCCTCCTAACCCCAAGATTTGCCACTAAGTCCAGAAGACATAGTCTGTTTAGATTACAGTGTTTTTTAAATACTTTTATACACCCTGCAGATTAGTAATGGTGTTCCCCAACCCACCTCCCATATGGTAGAAATGTAACTTGGGTGGAATGGAGACATGGATTAATATATTTTGAGACTGTCCCCTACTAGGCTTCTTGAAAAAGAACATTCAAAGGATTTGTAACATTTAATGGCCAGATCAAGTAGATTTGCTATCTCCATTGTTTCTTATAGGGTTTTTCCCTAGAAGTCAATTCTCCAAATATGATATGGCAATTTTGCAGCTACTAATGTTGGCAGAGAAAAAAGTGCCAACAAGGGCTTGGAAGAACAGGGATCCACCTACTAGGGAAATATATCAACTCGTGAGAGATTTTAATGACAGGTAAACCAATGTAATGGATTTAAAAGTCAGGTGGCAGATGGTGGGTAAATGAACAGTAGGGCAGAGTAAATTTCCTCTTGACTAAGCTCTTGTGAGCAAAAGGGATAGTCCTAACATCACAAGAGGGAAGATGACTTGCCCAGCTTCATAATGTAATACTGCAGGTACATATAAGCACCACACAGTGGATACTTCTTGAAACAATGTAACACTGTGACCATTGTGTAACCCATGGGCCTGTAATAAAAGCATAAATTGTAATGCATGAAATTAACACTCGTCACATGTGTACAGAGTTTATCATTATGTTTTATTCAGTGATGGATTATGTAAATCTGTCTATAATAAAATTGGTTTCTTAAAAAAAAAAAAGACGTCCTACCTGTTGTCATGCTTTTTAGCATACAGCATCTCAATCTTTTGCCTCAATCTGATGACATTTAGTACTTGGTAACTTTCAAGGACACAAGTCCAGGGCTATGTTAGTCCCAAAGGATAAACAAAGTGCAACACAGAGTCTGTCAAACCCTGTCCTCAAAAGATGCATAAGTACGCATGTCAGAAATAGCACTGCGGTGTGGGAGGCTTGCAACAGTAATATCTTGTATACATTCTCATTACAATAACTGGTTTACAACTACATCATATTTTAAGTAAAGCATATTACTGCAGAAAAAGGGTCAACATGGCAATCAATACGCTATATACAAATATATGTCGGACATTATCAATATCTACTATAGGTTTTATACCTCTATTTGTTAGTATGTATCAGAATAAATTAAGGTGGTAACAAAGTACTCATACTATAAGTATAATCCTGACATCTTTCAGCTATTTCACCTTCAGCCTGTACATCTAGTTGTTGTTGTTGTGTCTTTCGGCTTTTCCTGGTTAGGGGTCGCCACAGCGGAACTCCGGTCCGCTAAGGATTGGTAGTTGATTTTTATGTGCCAAGTTACCAGCCCTGACGCACAACCTGCAACAAAGGTACACCCATTCACGCACGTCTCCACACACAAGACGCTCTAGCTGAGAATCGAACTGGACAGCGTCTTACTGTGAGGCGACAACACTACCGCTGCACCACCACCGCTGTAAGCCTGTACATCTAGTCATATGCTGGTCACTCTTAAAACAGTATACTGAGTGGGTTTACCTGGTTAACACAAACATAAAAATGCAAGTTTTTTTTAGCATATAGTCTGTACATCTAGTTATATGCTAAAAAACTTGCATTTTTATTTTTATGTGTTAACCAGGTAAACCCACTCGGTATACTGTTTTTTTTAAGGGTGACCAGGGTGCACTGTGTGGTTAAATGACTTGCTTACAGTCACAAACAGGTACATGGAGATTGAGGGACTCAAACCAAGGACTGAAACTGCTCAATAGCAGTTAAAAGTTTATCCACTGCCCAAACTGCTACACTAGACTACTGCCCAATTGTGTTTCTCACAGGAATACTCCCCAGAGTAGGTGTGACCCTGAACAAGGTCCTGTACTGCTTAGAAGGGTTCACCATCAATATTATAGGGCCTAAACAGCAGAACTAACTTCACTCCACCCCAGGTTTTCCAGGCTCAACATCCTACATCAATTCCACACATACATTCCCAGCTAAACAACAAAGTATCAAAACCATTTCAGTATGGCCAGCTCCACTAGTGTAGAGGAATAAAGTCCTGACTACGACCCAAGTAACTGTTTGATTCTTAGCATGGGTACCTGCTGGAGCTGGCCCAGGGAGGAAGAGTGTGCCTATTCCCAGGGGGAAAGAGAATAATATGGCCATCTATACTGTCAGAGGAAGGGTGACTACATTTGGAGGTAGTCCCTGGGTGTGTATTTGGCTCATCAAGCCTTGAACATAGCAGCTCTCCTCTGCAGGTGCATGCTTGAAGAGGCACAGTGCCCTGCCCCCCCTACCTTTCTGCTAGTCTGAAAGGAGAATAGCCTTTTCTGTTTTGTTGAAAAACAGACAAAGGATTTGCTTGACAATGCAACAGCAACTAACTGTGACTGCAGGTACCTTAACTGCACTTGGCAGTGAACTTGAGACACTGACAGGTCAGCTGTAGTAGGAAGAGATTAAGCAGTCTACTCTCTTTTGACAATGAGGAAAGGTTATCTGAAAGCTGAAGTTAAGGCAGCTCTATCACTAGAAGTAGACAGCGGCCATTGACCAACACTTGTAAAATATACTAGGGTAGATTGTTACTAAGGTAAACTGCAGTACAATACCACCACTAAAATGTAAACTCCAACAACAACAATGCCACCGAAATGGTGCCTGCCCACAACTCACAGGTAACTGCATAATGACTCACTATTCCTTTAGGACTCCTGTCGGTATTACAGTTTGTTCCATCAGACACCTCTGGAGTTAGTAAATGGGAATCCTGGGTGGAATATTACCATCAAAAGCAAATGGTGCTAGCCAGAACATGTCATGTAATCTGAAGGCAAAGGCAGGAAAAAAAAAAAAAAATAACAGAATGAATTCACATAGGGGTCATGAGTACAAAAGCAAACTAGCAAATGCAGAAAACAAAAACTATACACAGCATGGATAGTGATGTCACCCCCAGACTGTTTTGATGTTTTGAAGTCCAGCTCTGTGTCAAACAATATTAATAATCCAGCTCCTTGAGTGCAAAAAATACAATATACCAACCACTGTCACACACTTCGTATATGGGCAACATACACAATTACCTCTACTAGTTCACATACACAAAAACCCTGTTTAGATTAAAATAGTGTTTGCTGCACTTATGCATTATACTGTTAACCTTTACTAATCCATAAATTACAAGAAGGCCAAACATGTGTTTCTTCTTTTTCAAATGACACAGCTGATCAGTTTGCTGAGTTTTGAAACTACGAAGTCATTCCTTATGCTATGAACCACAATGTGATTTTGCTATGTAAAAAAACGGTTTCCTTTTATTTACAGAATTGTTGTACACAGCAGTTTTTAATTTCATGCACACTAAACTATTGTTATAACACGCATTGTACTTGAATGCAATCATTTCCTTTGGTTCCTGGCAAGCAGCTGTGTAGATTACGTATGCCTGGGACTATGTCTTGAAAGTCTGAAATGAATACCAGACCCCATGAATGTGTTCTGACCTTGTTTTACAGACATGAGATATCTACTAAGGTGTATAAACATGACCCACTGCAAGCAGGGCTTCAGTGTTTAATTTCTTTCCATAACAGACCAATCACATTATTTTGCCTTTAATAGTTCTATGTTGCTGGAAGGCAGGACAGGGAAGGGAAACGGAGACAGAGTCAAAAGAACATACAAGAAAAGGCATTCTTTCTTGCAATGCACTGACAATAATTTTTAAACTTGTATAACTTGTTGAATAAACAAGTGCTGTTGTAATTATGAAAACCTCATAATAAAGTTGCAATACTGTAGCCTGTTCAAGAAAAGGGTTTTAACCTGTCTCTCAAGATGATGGGTATGTGCAGCCATCTATTTTTCCCTTACATGACATCTCCAAGTTTTACAGTGCCTGATCTCATCCCATACTCCTAAGGAATATGCCATGGCAAATGAGATGCTGCAGTACTTGCCAGGGTATTCTGTTTGCACTACCTTTCATTGTGAACATGATAAACACCACTAGGAGGGCTGTCTCTCCTCATAATGACAAAGCCCTTATGTAGCATTAGAAAATGGGTCATATTAGCTGCGGCCAATGTATAAATGTAACGCAAGCCATTATGAAGAAAGACGTACATTTATCATGAATTCCCTTCCGGAATGATCTGTCCACAGAACACATCATGGTCTTAAGCTGCAGACAGTACCCACCCTTATCACTTTCAAACAGTGATATCCTCAGAGTGGTATACTAAAGTGTATTCCTGTTATGCACTGCTTCACTTGACAGATGAGATGCAGATTCATCTTCATATAAAAGAATAACTTTAGAAAGTGGTGGTGAGGGAAAAGTAAAATGAAAATAAGAGTAAAAAGGCAGCAGTTCATATATGCAACCTAAACATTAATTGCATAAATGAAAAGAAGTGTGAAAAAGTAACAGCTCATATATTCAATTAATGTAACCTTTTTCTGCCCTTGTTAGCTTGCCCCATCTGGCTGGTCTTAACTTTTTGTTCAGGCCTGCATATCCCCAAAACCAGTAACTTTTCACAATGTGTACCTTATTAGCTCATTCATTCCAATATGTGGGCAGCAGCTAGGGCTCATTCTCAGGCTGGGTGAGAGCTGCCAGGGCCAATCATTCCTGAGCAGATAAATGCACATCTTCCTTTATAATGGCTTGCTTCCCATTTATTCATTGGCCACAGCCACTATGGCCCATTTGTTCCTTTGGGGTGAGAATCACATATTAGGGAACACCCAGTGTTGAGAGACATGGGACAAAACTAAATCCTTCCCTGTGCTGCCATACTAGGGAAACTCCTACTCCTGCCCCAATGCTTATATGATGCATGTTTCCAGTACTTCCCTTAGCTGAGTCCTGACGTTATTTAACTTGCACTCGAGGAGCCAGATTATTAATACTGCCAGACGCAGAGTTGAACTTCATAACCTCTCTTGTACACAGCACTCTGGGGGCATCACTGTCATTGTTTGTTTTGTTTAGTTTCCATTTTCCGCATTTGTTAGTATGGAACCATACTGTAGTGCAATGAGGCTAGCCAACCCCCCCCCCAATCAGGATGGGTGAGCTGGTGTCTACTGCTCACTCCCATACCTGCCCGACCCTTCCAGAGCACATTCTGCTAATCAAATTTGCATCACATGGGACATAATCAAGGCTTTATCTCCCCCTCTGTCACAGATCTGGATTGTTCTTTTCAAGATAACAATAAGATTAAACTCTCTTATGTGCCTATTTCTCAGTAAGCTATTAACCAGGTAAGTAGACTGCTCAGAGGACCTTTTTCAGTCATAATCTGGACACAAAAAATTTAAGATAAAAATATTTTACAAAATGCAACATACAAATAATCTTAGTACAAACAGTGGTGACACTATGACATATATGCAAACTTATGAGATATAGATGTTTACAACAGATAATTTATACATGAGCCTGCTTTCCAAAACAAAGGTATAGCAACCGTGTAGACAACATTAGAAATGATAACTACATCATTAAATGAAGAAGTCAAACAATATAATGACACTGGTATTAATGTAGTCAAAATTATTCCATTAATCAACAATTGCCTCTAAGGTATTTACACTCAAAAAAAATACTCATGCAGCTGTGTTTTAAAATGAGCAACATTTTTGTTAATTCCTAATTGAGGTAATTGGTTCCATGTAGCAAGGGCAATCTTTCTGAATGATATTTCTGGTCTCTCCAAACCAAATCAACAACCATTCCTCCTTTAAAAACTTGCTCCACTCATACCTTTCTTCTCAGTGGGCATGCTCATGTTCTCATCCTTCCTGAATTTCTTTCACTACATTCCTACTCTAAATTCATTTCACTTCATCCTAGCTCTCAGCTGCACTATATATTTTCTCTTTTTCCTCTGAACTCTCTAGCCTATCCCACATCTGCACTTGTAAGGTCCTTTCCTCCTCAACTCCTGCTATCAGCTCTTACTTATTTACTCTCCATTATTGTACTATCCTATAAACTCTCACTATTTTTAGTCTGTAAGTCTTAGGTCCTTAGTATACTGAGAATGTATATTCTTTCATACTCTAAACTAGGTAAAAGTAACAAACAACGTTTGATTACTTCAGCTAAACTTGTACAAGTTACAAACTGTTGTGGATTTTTATTACATACTATGTATAACTAAAAACTGATCTCTTATACTGTAAAATTGTACATTGTGTTGTAAAATTGGATTAGGAGCTTTTCTCCCCGGGCCTCACTATCACGGTAAACAAACAGCAAATAAATAAACAAATAAATATATTTTATAGTGTATAAGATCATTGACCATATGACTGTAGTACACAATGCAGGGTTTTTATCTATCTAATCAATAGTTCATTTATTCTGCATCTGGCAATTCCAAATCACCTCTGGATAAAACCTTCACTTCCAGCATTTAAAGGAAAACTGTACCATCTGCTGTAGTTAACCTTACCCCACAGTATTTTTTTCTACTTACATCATTTAGATGTTATTTACTACCCAGAAATCCTGCATGGCCTTTTAATTTCTTCTGTGCCACAGATCATGAAGGTACCACCATTTATTTACCGATTCAGAGCTCATGTTTTAGAAAGGATTATCTCAGTTTATGTGACAGACGCTAGCCATACTACTTTCTGTAGTTCTTAGTGTTAATCATTAAATACAGTTTTTCATCTTGGTACTGCAGAGGTCAGTTAAGTGCACATATTAACAGCTAAAGTGAAACTGTTTCCAATTAGTTTTTGGAAAAATCTTTATGTGAAGAACAGAGCTACTATAATGAACTGTCAAACCAGACATGTCACAGAAGAATCACTTAGGAAGGTATGACGATTTAGAGACTACAGACAGTACTACTAAAAACACTGATATTTCCGCCACCTTTATGAAAATTGTTTAAATGTTTAAAGCAGTCTTTTGTCAGTACAAATCAGCATCAAATAAGACTTCTTGTGAATTCTTCCAAAGCAAATTATGAGCCCAAATTAGCTTCCTCAACAAAGGACAAACACAAGGCATTCTAAGTTACATCTGTAACTTAAAAGGAAAGGCCCATATGGGTGCTGACGATATCACATATACTGAGAGCCTGTGGACATTGCTAACCTGTTGGCTGACAGGTTCTGTGAAAACTTCACTCCCCTGTCCCTGCCACATATACCCCAAGACATCCCTACCACCTGTCCCCTACTTTATATCTCTAAAGAGCAGGTTGTAAATGCCCTCTCTAAGGCCAAAAAAACAGCATGTATGGTACCTGTTAACATCCCAGGCTGCATCCTACAGGAGTTCCAACATGAATTAGTGACACCACTGGGTATTCTTTTCAATCATAGTCTAAGCACTGGCTTCGTACCAGCTGAATTGAAAACAGCCAACGTTATTCCCTTGCATAAAGATGGTGCTTCCACTGACCCTGGGAACTACAGACCTATTAGCCTGACTAGCCTTATCTGCAAGGCCAAGGAACAAATCATCATGGACCTTATAAACAAGGATATAGGTAATCTCCAAACACTTGACCCAACTCAGTATGGATCTCTCAAAGGGAGATCATGCATGTTAAACCTAGTGGACTTCTTCGAGACAGTCACCAAGGCCCTGGACTAAGGGAAATCTGTGCATACAGCCTACGTGCACTTAGCCAAGGCATCTGACACTATCCCCCACTCAAGCATCATTGACAGACTCACCCAACTAGGCATCAACCCTTATATTGTTTGATGGGTCGCTAACTGGCTCACTGATAGAACTCGTCTAGTCCAAATAGGGAAATCCACCTCTAACACCACACCTGTAACCAGTGGTATTCCACAGGGATCAGTCTTGGGAACTCTACTGTTTAGAATCTATTTCTCTGAAGTATAAGCAAAAACTAAAGGCCTATGGCTGACAAAGTTTGCAAATGACTGCAAACTGGGAGCGGTCATAGAGTCTCCAAATGATGTCAACATCCTATAAGAGGGTTTTGCACAAACAAATAACCAGTGCCAAAGTCATGGCCTTAAGCTCAATGCAAAAAAATGTATTATTATTCCTTTCAGTAAAAGCAATGCTCCTGCTGACTACCACATTAATAGCACACAAATAACTGATGTTAGGACATGGATAAAACTAAATGCCAAAATGTGCATTATTGTCTGCTTTGGAAAATCAACTAACCATGGAAATTATAACATTAAGAATACAGGTCTAAGAGTAGACCGATTAGTCATTAATTTGGACATTTACATTGTCAGCAACCTAACTTTCGGCCAACATGTATCTGACTGCTGCAAGGAAGTCCTGCTATATTTTGCAGCTTCTAAATAAAGGATACAGTCTAGGTCCAGAAAGGTCTCATTTTACTCAGATCTCATTAAGCCTATCATAGACTACAAATCCCCCTTAGATGTGCACGTGTCAGTGATCAAGCTGAAACTCCAATGTCAGATTATATATTTTGTTTCTGAAGACTTGAGAATGAGTTAATCTAAAGGAATTTTAAATAGGTTCTTAAAGGTAAGTTTGGATGTCCTTGAAAATAGGTCTGCATGCAGTAACAGATCTAAATATTACTGAGTCATCATCTAATGATATTTTAGGTTTTAAGTAGGCTAGGTAGATTGGTAATAAAAAGGAAGAGTATGGATCTTAGGGCTGAGCCTTGGAGTACTTCAGTGGATAGTTTATGAGCACAAGAAAGGGAATTTAATGTGGCTGCACTTAGTTTGCAAGATAGCTTTGCTACCAGTTGAGCGTGGATCTGACAAGGCTGTAGGGACAAAGTATATGAAACAGGAGAGAGTTTGTTACACGGGTAAAAGCTTTTGAGGTGCCTTCTTTTATCAAAGATGCTTTTGAATTTTTAAAGAAAATCAAAGACATAAATAAAAACTGAAGATTTGTTGGTGACAGTCGATGTGCAGTCTCTTTACCCATCTACCCCACATGAAACATGATTAGAAGGGACAGTATTTATGCTGGGTAAGAGCAGTGAGTACGGGTTGGGTGAAACTAAATTTTTGATTGACTGTACAGATCAAGTGTTGTCCAACAACTTTTCTTTTGAAGGTTCATATTACCATCAAAAAATAGATGTGGTGATGGGGGCCCAAATGGCTCTCAATTATGCCAACCTGGTCATGGCATACCAGGAAATTCACATTTTGTTTTCCAAGTTGAGTGGTTACAACAATGTGTATTCGTATTTTCATTTTACAGATGACTTGTTTTTCATATGGAAGGGAGAGAAAGTTGATCTAGAATCATTTTAAGCACAATGAATGATGGTACTGACTTTTTAAATTTTTCTTACAATTATGACAAGTTGAATATTTGGTTTTTTTTTGGACTTAGAGGTAAAGAAAAAGGGCACAAGTAATAGGCTGGATTCAGTCATTAGTTACAAAAATGTGTAAAGCAACACAATTTTACATTATTCCATTATACTTAACATAATCAAGGGGAAATGGTGAGGTTAAAACGGCTAACCTCAGAAAATCTAGTGAGTCTTTGTGTAATAAAAAATGACAGTGGCCCCTTTCTATTTCTTTGGTTTTCTCCTTAGATGGAAGTTGGTGGGGAAATTAAGCAAGCAGTGGGAGACGCACCTTGTTTCATTAACAAAAAGGCCTGTAACATTAAATTATTTTCAGAAAGAACAAATGACAAATAGTTCAGAAAATGGGCACTTAAAATGTCAGCAGTGCTCTATGTGTAGATATATTTATGAAGGCCCTTATTTTGTTGTTCCCAGAAGTGGAAAATCTTATTCAGTGCCAGTTTTTTTAATATGTAGTTCCAGGTATGAGGTTTACCTTGCAAAATGTTCCTCATGTGAGGCATTTTATGTGGGAAAAGACAACAGGGATTTAAAGAAGAGAATTTATGAACATCAGTATGCTATTAAAATAAAGAACACAGACAATGCACTGGCTAAACATGCATAGTTTCATAGGTGTGCACTAGGCTAATGGTCCTGGAGCCTTTACAAGCCAAGCCCATAGAAGTGCCCTGGCAACGTGCCATCCGATGTTTTTCCCAGTGCCTCTTATCAAGTAGAGCCACTACAGTGATCCCCGGGTTGAACTTTCTATTACCCATCCACCCATCAAGACTTCTCTTGAAGAGGGACAGCGAGGTGCTCTTCTTGACATGTATGGGAAGTCTATTCCAGAGCATGGGCAGTCTCTGGGTGAGGAACCTGTCCCGCCGAGCATGTTCTGTTGATTGTGGTAATGAGGTTGAGGTCTCTGGAGCATGTGGCGCGGAGGGAATGGGATTTCTTTAGATGTAGCATTTCTAACAGAGCTGGGTCAGACATGGCTTTGTAAGTGGACTGGGATGTCTTTAGATGTAGCATTTCTAACAGAGTTGGGTCAGACATAGCTTTGTAAGTCAAGCAAAGATCACCTCTAAGTAAGCGATATGAGACAGAGAATAGCTGGAGTCTGTTGAGTCTGTCCATGTAGGACATGTGTTTAATGCCTTGGATCCTCTTCATGAGGTACTTCTGGCCTCTCCAGCTGGTGCAAGTGTCTCGTGAGGTACATGCCAAATGGGGCATTATACTCATTGTTTGGTCTAATGAGGGAAGGGTAGAGGGAGAAAATGACCTCTTTCTTCCTGGATGCAAAACCCTTAGTAATGAGATGTGCCACATAGAAGGACTTTCTGACCACAGTGGCAATGTGGTGGTTGAAGGAGAAGTTGCTGTCAACCTGCATCCCAAGATCTCTTATAATGTGGGCTCCTATCAATGAGGTAATTAGTGGGAACTGAGTTTTTACCAAAGGGGATGACTACACATTTTTTTGGCATTAAGCTTAAGGTCATGGTTTCGACATCAGTCATTGGTCTCAGTGAGGCCTTTCTGTGGGATGTCTGCATCACTTCGGGAGTTAATAATGGCTTCCAGCTTGCAGTTGTCCATGAACTTGGTCAGCCAGAGTCCCTTTGTGTTGGCCTGGACTTCTGAGAAGTAGATGCCGAACAGGAGAGGACCCAGAACCGATCCCTGTGGGACCCCACTCGTGACTGGTCAGCAGTCTGACTTGGAGTCCACTACTTTCACACTGTGTGTTCTATCTGTTAGCCAATTTGCAACCCATCTATTGATATAGGGGTTGATGCCTAGTTTGGTGAGTTTATCAATAATTCACGAGTGAGGAATGGTATCAAAGACCTTGGCCATATCGAAGTAGACTGTATGCACTGCCTTACCTTCATCCACAGCCCTGGTGCTGAATGGCATCGAGTGTAAAACTTTTAAGAAATTTTCCTTTTGTGTGATTGATCAGGTCACCATTGATTTCAATAGTGACAGAAAAGGGGATCTAGAATATATAGAGTTGACATGACAGAAAGAGTTGTATGCATACAACACGCCTGGGCTGAAAAGTAGTGTCAGTTATAAAGTGGTACTTAACAGAAGGCAATATTGTTGTTTATTCATTGCAACATATGGTATATTAAAAGGTTTGTATGCAGTAGTATTCCTTTAAGAGTTAATAAGGCAGTGTTTGGATTTGATTTTTTTAAAGATGGTATTTGAGAGAGCTAGCTGATATGATGGACAGAAGGAAGGTTGGTATATTGTGTGTGCAAGAGACCAGATGGAAGGGGAGTAAGGCTAGATGTATCGGAGGTGGGTCCAAAGTGTTTTATCATGGTGTGGATGGGAGGAGAAATGGCGTAGGAGTTATTCTGAAGGAACAGTATGCTAAGAGTGTTTTGGAGGTGAAAAGAGTGTCAGAGTGATGTTTAGGAAGCTGGAAATTGATGGTGTAATGATGAATGTTGTTAGTGCATACGCTCCACAAGTTGGGTGTGCAATAGATGAGAAAGAAAAATTTTGAAGTGAATTGGATTAAGTGGTGATGACTGTACCCAAGGGTGAGAGAGTGGTGATTGGAGCAATTTCAATGGGCATGTTGATGAAGGGAACAGAGGGGATGAGGAAGTGATGGGTAGGTGTGGTGTTAAACAAAGGAATGCAGAAGGTCAGATGGTAGTGGATTTTGCGAAAAGGATGGACATGGCTGTGGTGAATACGTATTTTAACAAGAAGGAGGAGCATAGGGTGACATACAAGAGTGGAGGAAGATGCACACAGGTGGATTATATCTTATGCAGGAGGGCCAGTTTGAAGGCAATTGGAGACTGTAAAGTGGTGATCGGAGAAAGTGTAGTTAGGCAGCATAGGATGGTGGTTTGTAGGATGACATTGGTGATCAAGAAGAGGAGGCGGAGGAGTGTGAGGCCAGCACCAAGGATCAAATGGTGGAAACTAAAAAAGGGTAATTGTGAGGTGGAGTTCAGGGATGAGTTAAGGCAGGCATTGGGTGACAGTGAAGAGTTACCAAATAGCTGGGTAACTACAGCAGAGCTAGTAAGGGAGACGGCTAGAAAGGTGCTTGGTATCACATCTGGACAGAGGAAGGACGACAAGGAGACATGGTGGTGGAATGAGGAAGTACAGGAGAGTATACAGAGAAAGAGGTTGGCAAAGAAGAAGTGGGATTGTCAGAGAGATGAAGAAAGTAGACAGGAGTATAAGGAGATGAGGTGCATGGCAAAGAGAGAGGTGGCGAAGGCTAAGGATAAGGCATATGAAGAGTTGTATGAAAGGTTGGACACTAAGGAGGGAGAAAAGGACCTGTACCGATTGGCTAGACAGAAGGACCAAGCTAGGAAAGATGTGCAGCAGGTAAAGGTGATAATGGATAATGAGGGAAACATACTCACAAGCGAGGAGAGTGTGTTGAGGAGATGGAGAGAGTACTTTGAGGGGTTGATGAATGAAGAGAATGAGAGGGAGAGAAGGTTGGATGATGTAGGGATAGTAAATCATGAAGTACAATGGATTAGCAAGGAGGAAGTAAGGATAGCTATGAAGAGAATGAAGAATGGAAAGGCTGTTGGCCCAGATGACATACCTGTGGAATCATGGAGGTGTTTAGGTGAAATGGCAGTGGAGTTTTTAACCAGATTGTTTAATGAAATCTTGGAAAGTGAGAGGATGCCTGAGGAATGGAGAAAAAGTGTTTTTGTACCGATTTTTAAGAATAAGGGTGATGTGCAGAGGTGTAGTAACTACAGAGGGATTAAATTGATCAGTCACAGCATGAAGTTATGGGAAAGAGTAGCGGAAGCAAGGTTAATAAGTGACGTGATGATTAGTGATCAGCAGTATGGTTTCATGCCGGGAAAGAGCACTACAGATGCAATCTTTGCTCTGAGAGTGTTGATGGAGAAGTACAGAGAATGTCAGGAGGAGTTGCATTGTGTTTTTGCAGACTTAGAGAAAGCATATGACAGGGTGCCTAGAGAGGAGTTGTGGTATTGTATGAGGAAGTCAGGAGTGTCAGAAAAGTATGTAAGAGTGGTACAGGATATGTAGGAGGGTAGTGTGACAGCGGTGAGGTCTGCGGTGGGAGTGACGGATGTGTTTAAGGTGGAGATGGGGTTACATCAAGGATCAGCTCTGAGCCCTTTCTTATTTGCAATGGTGATGGACAGGTTGACAGACAAGATCAGACAGGAGTCCCCGTGGACTATGAAGTTTGCAGATGACATTGTGATCTGTAGTGAGAGTAGGGATCAGGTGGAGGAGACCCTGGAGAGATGGAGATATGCTCTAGAGAGAAGAGGAATGAAGGTCAGCAGGACTAAGACAGAATACATGTGTGTGAATGAGAGGGAGGATAGAGGAATGGTGAGGATGCAAGGAGTAGAGGTGGCAAAGGTGGATGAGTTTAAATACTTGGAGTCAATAGTTCAGTGTAACAGTGAGTGTGGAAGAGAGGTGAAGAAGAGAGTACAGGCAGGATGGAGTGGGTGGAGAAGAGTGTCAGGAGTGATTTGTGACAGACGAGTACCTGTAAGAGTGAAAGGGAAGGTCTACTAGAGGGTAGTGAGACCAGCTATGTTATATGGGTTGGAGACAGTGGCATTGACAAAAAGGCAGGAGTTTGAGCTGGACGTGGCAGAATTAAAGATGTTAAGATCTGCACTGGGTGTGATGAGGGTGGACAGGATTAGGAATAAGTATATTAGAGGGTCAGCCCAGGTTGGAAGGCTTGAAGACAAAGCCAGAGAGGCACGATTACGTTGGTTTGGACATGTGCTGAGGAGGGATGCTGAGTATATTAGGAAAAAGATGCTAAGGATGAAGTTACCAGGTAACAGGAAAACAGGAAGGCCTAAGATAAGGTTTATGGATGTGGTGAGAGAGGACATGCAGGTGGTTGGTGTGACAGAGCAAGATGCAGAGGACAGGAAGAAATGGAAACAGGTGATCTGCTGTGGCGACCCCTAACGGGAACAGCCGAAAGAAGAAGAATTTAAATGTTTTTATTCATGATTTGCCCAGTACTCATTCTGAAGTCCTTTTCAGGTCGAAAGTGCTAAATCATTAAAAAGGTTGAATATTCTTTCTTTGTGGTTTTTTTTTTTTTTTTTTTTTTTTTTTTTTGAAGTTGTGTTTTTTTTCTACTGCAGTGAAAATGGAGTCCCTCTTTCTCCAATGTTGAACGCGCAAGGTGTTAGTAAATCCAAGTTCAGGAGTCTGGGAGTATAGAAGAGTTTGAACCTTGCCAAAAAAATACATACATATATATATATACACATACATATATATACATACATAAACACATACATACATACACGCGCACACTTTCAATTTGTGCCAGTGTAATGAATGGCATGTGTATGTTTTAATCTATCTTTTAAATGTGCAGAAATAACTTCCTAGTTATCAGTTTTCTGTTACTCATAATAGAAACAGTAATATTTGCAGATGAATTCAGTAAGTTGTGCACAGACAGCTCTTAAGAGGGAGGAGCGATACCAGTCTGAAGTTATAAGGAGCGATACCAGTCTGAAGTTATAAGGGTCTGAAATTACTTTGGAATAAAAATTATGCGGGTTTCCAAGATGTTGGAAAGAACTTCCTAGTAAGGAAAAAGTTGGAGATGCTGGAGTTTGTGGGCTATCATTTTACAAGGTATAAAAATCATGGGTATAAGTCATCACTACTGGGGTTTGTCTAGTTGGGGGGGGGGCTATTACTCTGTGAATTTCTTTGAGGGGTTTTCATCTGAGGAAAAATGGCAGCATGCAAGAATCAGGGAGATTTATGTATTTATTTTTTTATTTTACATTTGTTAACCAGGATAGTCCACTGGACATAGGTTCATTTTCATGGAGGCCCGAGGAGAGTAAGAAAAAACAAAAACAGTATATAGCTTATGACACATTTAGCAAAGTAAAAATGTCAGTCAAAAATTACAGTCAAATGCAATAGTATATAGCATATTACAAATTTTGAATGGAAAATAAAGTCAAAAACAGATAGACATAACAACACTATTAATCCAAACAGAGAGGTAATACATCACTACTAGAGGATGAAGTATAAGGGGACACTAATACAACTGCTGGAATGAGCAGCTGCATTGGTTTGTAAAAGTGTAAACCAGAACAAAGATCTCAAATTATTTATACTATATTTTGTGTGAGTGTGTGTGTGTGTGTGTGTGTGTGTGTGTGTGTGTGTGTGTATGTATGTATGTATATATATATATATATATATACACACACACACACACACACACACACACACACACACAATCCCAGGACATTGACCTATTAAAGCATTGTGAAGTATAAGAATTTTCAGGAAAAATTAGGAGTGGTGAGCATAATGAAGGAGGGTCTAACCTGGTGTATAGTACAGGAGCAGAGACAGTTATTAATGAGATGGGTTTTTAAAGATTTTTTTAAACTGTGTGAAGGCAGTGGTAGTAGGTATATGACTGGGTAGTCTGTTCCAGATTTTAGTTATATAATTTGAGAAGAGGGAGTCCCCTGCTGTATTATTAGATTTAGTAACAGTGAGCATAAATTTGTTACTGGATCTCAGAGTCCTGTTATTGCTGTGGGGGAAAAGTAGATTTTGTAATGCAGGATTTTTTTCGGGTTGATTTTTATGTGCCAGAGAGGCCTGATTGTAGTGCAACAGTTGGAGAAGTTCAAGCCAGTTCAGCTATTTCAGGGATTAGCAGTGGTGAGATCTAAAACGAGAGTGCAAGGCGAATCTGGCGATTTTCTTGCAGCAGGAGTTGAGCTTTGCTAGGTCTGATTTTCTAAGGTTGGTAAGAACAGGAGGCATAGAGGAGGGTAGCAACAAGGTGAGTGTAGGCTATGGTTGCCTTGGTTTGTTGGGTAAGGAATTGTTTATTTCTATAGACTGTACCTAGTTTTTGTGGACTTTCTTGATGGTCTGGGAGATGTGAATATCAAATCTTAGACTGTTATCAATCTCTACACCAAGGAGTTTGGTATGTTCAGTGGCGGAGATAGTTGTTTTGTTGCTGGATATTATATGATAGGTGGTAGTTGATGAGGTGGCCCTAGTAGGTTTAAAGAGTAGTAATTTGGTTTTAGCAGGGTTTGGGATAAGTTGGACACTGGATAGCCATGCTTCAATAGAGAGGAAGGACTCCTGTGATAAATGTGTGAAGTTCCTGTAGACAGGAAGCTGCACAAATTAATGTAGAATCCTCTGCATATTGTATGACAGATGCATTGGGAGTGGGGGAATAGAGCTTGTTGGTGTAGGGGGTGAAAAGTAATGGGCCTAATATGGAACCCTGGGGAACACAGAGAGTGACTGGAAGAAGAGCTAAGAGTTCTAGTTTCCACAGAACTGCTTGTTGACGGCCAGTTAGGTAGTTTTGGAAAGTACAGTTGTGTTCATTTACCATAAATGTAGATGTTCGAGTGTATTCACTGTTGCAGTCATCACATTTGGGTTATCTGCCTGCAGGTAGCCCTCAGCCGGCCTGAATACCAGAGTCTTTGGATTTCTGCGTCGGATGCTCTAGCTTCTTCCATGACGTCAGGTCCTCAGGGGTACAAAACATGCAGCTGACGCCATTACATCAGTTTTTCTTGCCCCAAATGTCAGGTGCCCCCACAATAGGAAGTAATTATATGGTATGGAACACCCCCAGCAAAAAGCAAATACACATGATATAATATATGCCAAAGAAGGAGGAAAGGTAAAAGTCAAGAGAAGTCAGGGGGTTGGAGGGTGGGTAACCAGGACTGCAACAGTGAATACACTCGAACATCTACATTTATGGTAAGTGCACACAACTGTACTATGTTTTTGTGTTTCACTGTTGCAGTCATCACATTTTGGTTGATTCCCAAAGCTAAGGAAGGGTGGAGAAAGTTAAAGAGCATTAGAGCTAGCAATACATCCCTGTAAAACTGCTGTGGCAAATCCAGCTCTGGCTTTAGAAAACACAGACAAGGTGGTAATGCTTGGTGAAAGTACAGAGCTCCAGGTTGCAGCTTCCAGGATGTCCCTGGTAGGGACTCCTCTGAGAAATGCAGTAGAGGTACATGCAGCCCTGGTGGAATGTGTTCTTATCCCTTGTGGGGTAGGTTTTCCATGGTGTTTGTAGCAGAAATGGATGCAATGTGCTATCGATTTGGAAATGGTTTGCTTTGAAATGGCCTTCCCTTCTGCCTCTGCAGCAAAGCTAACTAGCAGCTGGTCAGATTTTCTGAGAGGCTTAGTCCTGTCCAAATAGAATCTAAGCTGTCTGTGTACGTCCAGAGAATGCAGTATCCTTTCCCCTTTATTCTGACGATTAGGGAAAAAAGTAGGCAAACTAATGGACTGGTTTAGAGCCACACCAGACACCACCTTGGGCATAAAGGATGGATTAGTCCTGAGGGAAACCCTGTCCAAATGGAAGATAATGAAGAGTTCCACTGACATGAGGGCCTGCAGATCAGGCACTCTTCTTGCTGAAGTGATGGCTAGAAGTAAAGCTGTTTTCCAAGAAAGGAATTTCAACTCTGCTGTACAGCTGGTTCAAGGGGGGGAAGAGTGAGTTTTTCCAATACAAAATTAAGGTCCCAGGCTGGAATGGGAGCCCTTCTGGGGGGGTCTTAATTTTTTGGCCCCTCTAAGGAATTGTTTTAGTAGGGGATGAGAGAAGAGGGGTGGGTCAGTATTATAGTATGCTGATATGGCAGAGGCATGAATCTTAATTGAGAGAAAGATAGGCCCTTGTGGAGCATTTCTGTTAAATAATCTAGAATATGAGGTAACTGGGCACCATTGTGCCCATCCCCTGAGCCTGGCTCCAGGAACAGTATCTTTTCCACTTTTCTGAATAGGATTTTCTAGTACTAGGCCTTCTTGCCTCAAGAATGACATCCAGCACCTGCTTACTGAGGGTTGCTGGAGGTGAGGTCAGGGAATTAGCCAGGCTGCAAGGTTCAGTGTTTGAAGCTGAGGGTGCAGAATCTGGCCCGCCTGCTGGGACAGCAGGGAAGGGGGTCTGAGGCAGGTGCCAAGGTTGTAGCACTGTCAGACTGCGCAAAAGGGGGTACCAGTGCTGGCGTGGCCAGTCTGGTGCAACGTTCGAGGAGAGAGGCAGAGAGGCAAAGCCATAAACTGAGAGGCTTTCCCAGGTAAAGGACAGGGCATCCACTTTCCAAGCTTGACTGTGGGGAGTTATGGTGCAGAATTTGTTCAATTGGTAAGTCTGAGGGGAGGCAAACAGGTCTACTTCTGGTATCCCCCACTTGTTTCTCAAGATCTTGAATATTCTAGGTTCCAGTTTCCATTCGTGTGAGACCATGAGATTTGTGCTTAAGTCGTCTGCCAGTGAATTTAATTTGCCTGGCAGGAATTGAGCTTGTAGGTTCACTTGGTAGCTCAAGGCTGTGTTCCACAGAGCCATGGCTAGTCTGCAGAGTGGGTAGGAATGAGTTCACCCCTGCTTGTTTATGTACCACATAACTGTGGTGTTGTCTGTCTTTACCAAAAGTTGTCCTGGAAGAATAAAGTATCTGAAGGCTGTCAGAGTATTCTTTACAGCTAACATTTCTTTTTGACTGATATGCAGGTGCATCTGTTTTGGGTTCACTTTGCCCTGAATGCTCTGCACTGCCATGTGAGCCCCCCCATGCATAGTCTGATATGTCTGTTGTTAGGGTTTGGGCAGCAGGGGGTAGAGTGAAAGGGAGCCCCTTGTTGTGGTAGCAGGCCTCTGCCCACCAAAGGAACAATGCCCTCAGACAAGGAATAATAGGAATCATTGTTTCCAGGTCCTGAGAATGTTGACACCATAGATTTTTTTAGATACCATTGAAGTTTCCTCATGTGCAGTCTTGCATATGGAATTAACAGAATGCAAGAGGCCATGAACCCTAGGGCTTGCAAGATTTTCCTTGCAGATAGCTGGGTTTCTGTGGCCAGTAGTTTGAAGTAGGTTGTCAAATGAACTTGTTTCTCTGGAGTGAGGAATGCCATCTGGGAAGTTGTGTTCAAGTTTGCTCCCAGGAATACAATCTGTTGGCAGGGTAATAGGTGTGATTTCTTGTTGATAGTGTACCCCAGTGAAGGTAGAAGTCTCTTTACAAATGCCAGGTGCAGTAATAGCAAGTCCTGACTCTCTGCCTGAATCAGGCAATTGTCCAAATATGGGTAAATCTGAATATTTCTCTGCCTGCAAAATGCAATGGCAGGAGCTAGGCATTTTGTAAATACCCTGGGCGCAGTAGATAAGCCAAAGGGCAGTGCAGAGAACTGATAGTGCCTGGAGCCTGCCCTGAAGCATAGGAATTTTCTGCAGGATTCCCTTATTGGGATGTGCAGGTAAGCTTCTTTTAAGTCTAGAGTTGCCAGTCAGGCATCCTTGGCTAGCATAGGAAGAAGCTGCTGAAGAGTTAGCATTTTGAATTTTGGAACCACCAGAAAGGTGTTGAGAATAGACAGGTCCACGATAGGATGCCAGGAGTTTTCTTTTCTGGGAACCAGGAACAGTCTTGGAATAAAAACCTTGTCCCCTTTGTTCTGCTGGAACAGGTTGAATAGCCCTGATACTGAGGAGAGAGAAAGCACTTGTTTTTGGGCCTCCGCCCACTGGTTTGGGGGAAGGTCTAGCCATCCACTTGGGGTTGGGAGTGAGTGGAAGTGGAATCTGTATCCTAGGGAAAATATGTTTAACGCCAATTTGTCTTGGGTAATGAGTTCCCTGTTTTTTGCATGCACGGTAAGCTTTCCTCCTAAGGGAGCAAGTAGTTAGCAAGGCTTGGTAGAGTTAAGGATAAGTCGTTGTGCCATTTTTCTATGGGGGGGTGGCTTACTACTCCCTGCTTTGGAAGTGGGGGCCCCCACTGCTTAGATCTGTGCATAGCCTGAGACTGAAGTCTTGGTGGTCTGCTGCTCTTGGGTTTGGACTGAGAAGGCCTGGAAGGGACTGGAAAAGACCAGTTCTTTGAAGGCCAATGCCTACTGAATCTAGGTGGCTGTACTTGTAAGAAATCTTTAACAGTTTGCATAAATTTAGCTTTTTCCTCCATCCTTTTGAGGACTTCTTCTGCTTTGTTGCCAAAAAGGCGCTCTTGGTGTAAGGGTGCATCCAGTAATTAGCTTTAACATGATCTGGCAAGTTTTGTTCCTTAAGCCAAGCATGCCTTCTAAGTACAGACCCAGTGACAGCAGCCCTGATAGATGCTTCTAAAGCATCAAAACCACACTGCAAAGTAAGTTTACCTACTTGGTCACCAAATGCATTAACTCTTCCAAATTTTTGTGTTCAGCACAGTCAGGAATCAACATAATTTTCTGTTCAATTAATCCCATACTATGCTGCTGACACTTTAACATATGAAACTGGCAATTTAAAGCCTTAATGGCCAAAGTGGCAGAAGTATACACCTTCCTACCCCATCTGTCTAAATCTCTAGAATCCCTATCAGAAGGGGTAGGATTTTGGCAGTAGTAGCCTTTATGCCTTTTGTTCCTTGGGAAATGGTCCCTGGATCTGCAATAGGATTCTTGAAAAGGAATTTGTAAGAGTCTGGTACTCTGTAGTACCGTTCAGGTTTCCTGGGAGCTGGAGGAAAGTGTCTGGGGTAAGGCTGGATTCCAAGAAAACATCATCTACAATCTCCAGAACAGGAGGGATAGCTAGAGGCCTGTGTTGAGGCAGGTTTAAAAATTCCCCAAGTCTCTTTTTGGCTTGAGAATAGTCCTGACTTTCCCAGCGGAAATGCTCCCTAAGGATATGCAAGGTTTCACCAAAAGAAAAATCTTCTGGAGGGGAAGCAGAGGGAATGGAATCCTCTGCATCAGAATCCTCATAAGTAGATAAGGGTAAATCCTGGTAGTCAGAAGGAACAGAGATATCAGATTCCTGATTAGAAGAATCAGAAAGAAAATCAGTTCTAGGTCTCTTAGAGGGGGAAGGCTGGCTTCCCGTAATTAAGGTAATAAGGTCTTCAGTCATTCTAATCATTTTTTTTGAGGCATATGGGCCTGAGAATGCGCTTTGGTCATCGGTTTTCTAGGCTTAGTGAGAGCTTTAGGCCTGAGGAATTCGGTGAGGTCAGGGAATTAGCCAGGCTGCAAGGTTCAGTGTTTGAAGCTGAGGGTGCAGAATCTGGCCCGCCTGCTGGAACAGCAGGGAAGGGGGTCTGAGGCAGGTGCCAAGGTTGTAGCACTGTCAGACTGCGCAAAAGGGGGTACCAGTGCTGGCGTGGCCAGTCTGGTGCAACGTTCGAGGAGAGAGGCAGAGAGGCAAAGCCATAAACTGAGAGGCTTTCCCAGGTAAAGGACAGGGCATCCACTTTCCAAGCTTGACTGTGGGGAGTTATGGTGCAGAATTTGTTCAATTGGTAAGTCTGAGGGGAGGCAAACAGGTCTACTTCTGGTATCCCCCACTTGTTTCTCAAGATCTTGAATATTCTAGGTTCCAGTTTCCATTCGTGGGACCATGAGATTTGTGCTTAAGTCGTCTGCCAGTGAATTTAATTTGCCTGGCAGGAATTGAGCTTGTAGGTTCACTTGGTAGCTCAAGGCTGTGTTCCACAGAGCCATGGCTAGTCTGCAGAGTGGGTAGGAATGAGTTCACCCCTGCTTGTTTATGTACCACATAACTGTGGTGTTGTCTGTCTTTACCAAAAGTTGTCCTGGAAGAATAAAGTATCTGAAGGCTGTCAGAGTATTCTTTACAGCTAACATTTCTTTTTGACTGATATGCAGGTGCATCTGTTTTGGGTTCACTTTGCCCTGAATGCTCTGCACTGCCATGTGAGCCCCCCCATGCATAGTCTGATACGTCTGTTGTTAGGGTTTGGGCAGCAGGGGGTAGAGTGAAAGGGAGCCCCTAGTTGTGGTAGCAGGCCTCTGCCCACCAAAGGAACAATGCCCTCAGACAAGGAATAATAGGAATCATTGTTTCCAGGTCCTGAGAATGTTGACACCATAGATTTTTTTAGATACCATTGAAGTTTCCTCATGTGCAGTCTTGCATATGGAATTAACAGAATGCAAGAGGCCATGAACCCTAGGGCTTGCAAGATTTTCCTTGCAGATAGCTGGGTTTCTGTGGCCAGTAGTTTGAAGTAGGTTGTCAAATGAACTTGTTTCTCTGGAGTGAGGAATGCCATCTGGGAAGTTGTGTTCAAGTTTGCTCCCAGGAATACAATCTGTTGGCAGGGTAATAGGTGTGATTTCTTGTTGATAGTGTACCCCAGTGAAGGTAGAAGTCTCTTTACAAATGCCAGGTGCAGTAATAGCAAGTCCTGACTCTCTGCCTGAATCAGGCAATTGTCCAAATATGGGTAAATCTGAATATTTCTCTGCCTGCAAAATGCAATGGCAGGAGCTAGGCATTTTGTAAATACCCTGGGCGCAGTAGATAAGCCAAAGGGCAGTGCAGAGAACTGATAGTGCCTGGAGCCTGCCCTGAAGCATAGGAATTTTCTGCAGGATTCCCTTATTGGGATGTGCAGGTAAGCTTCTTTTAAGTCTAGAGTTGCCAGTCAGGCATCCTTGGCTAGCATAGGAAGAAGCTGCTGAAGAGTTAGCATTTTGAATTTTGGAACCACCAGAAAGGTGTTGAGAATAGACAGGTCCACGATAGGATGCCAGGAGTTTTCTTTTCTGGGAACCAGGAACAGTCTTGGAATAAAAACCTTGTCCCCTTTGTTCTGCTGGAACAGGTTGAATAGCCCTGATACTGAGGAGAGAGAAAGCACTTGTTTTTGGGCCTCCGCCCACTGGTTTGGGGGAAGGTCTAGCCATCCACTTGGGGTTGGGAGTGAGTGGAAGTGGAATCTGTATCCTAGGGAAAATATGTTTAACGCCAATTTGTCTTGGGTAATGAGTTCCCTGTTTTTTTGCATGCAGGGTAAGCTTTCCTCCTAAGGGAGCAAGTAGTTAGCAAGGCTTGGTAGAGTTAAGGATAAGTCGTTGTGCCATTTTTCTATGGGGGGGTGGCTTACTACTCCCTGCTTTGGAAGTGGGGGCCCCCACTGCTTAGATCTGTGCATAGCCTGAGACTGAAGTCTTGGTGGTCTGCTGCTCTTGGGTTTGGACTGAGAAGGCCTGGAAGGGACTGGAAAAGACCAGTTCTTTGAAGGCCAATGCCTACTGAATCTAGGTGGCTGTACTTGTAAGAAATCTTTAACAGTTTGCATAAATTTAGCTTTTTCCTCCATCCTTTTGAGGACGACTTCTGCTTTGTTGCCAAAAAGGCGCTCTTGGTGTAAGGGTGCATCCAGTAATTAGCTTTAACATGATCTGGCAAGTTTTGTTCCTTAAGCCAAGCATGCCTTCTAAGTACAGACCCAGTGACAGCAGCCCTGATAGATGCTTCTAAAGCATCAAAACCACACTGCAAAGTAAGTTTACCTACTTGGTCACCAAATGCATTAACTCTTCCAAATTTTTGTGTTCAGCACAGTCAGGAATCAACATAATTTTCTGTTCAATTAATCCCATACTATGCTGCTGACACTTTAACATATGAAACTGGCAATTTAAAGCCTTAATGGCCAAAGTGGCAGAAGTATACACCTTCCTACCCCATCTGTCTAAATCTCTAGAATCCCTATCAGAAGGGGTAGGATTTTTGGCAGTAGTAGCCTTTATGCCTTTTGTTCCTTGGGAAATGGTCCCTGGATCTGCAATAGGATTCTTGAAAAGGAATTTGTAAGAGTCTGGTACTCTGTAGTACCGTTCAGGTTTCCTGGGAGCTGGAGGGAAAGTGTCTGGGGTAAGGCTGGATTCCAAGAAAACATCATCTACAATCTCCAGAACAGGAGGGATAGCTAGAGGCCTGTGTTGAGGCAGGTTTAAAAATTCCCCAAGTCTCTTTTTGGATTGAGAATAGTCCTGACTTTCCCAGCGGAAATGCTCCCTAAGGATATGCAAGGTTTCACCAAAAGAAAAATCTTCTGGAGGGGAAGCAGAGGGAATGGAATCCTCTGCATCAGAATCCTCATAAGTAGATAAGGGTAAATCCTGGTAGTCAAAAGGAACAGAGATATCAGATTCCTGATTAGAAGAATCAGAAAGAAAATCAGTTCTAGGTCTCTTAGAGGGGGAAGGCTGGCTTCCCGTAATTAAGGTAATAAGGTCTTCAGTCATTCTAATCATTTTTTTTTGAGGCATATGGGCCTGAGAATGCGCTTTGGTCATCGGTTTTCTAGGCTTAGTGAGAGCTTTAGGCCTGAGGAATTCGGTATTCTTAGCTTGAAATGAAGTCGTCGGTTTGATATGAAAATCTGTAGGGATGTAAACACCCTCAGACGCCGGTGCCTGTACAGCGGCTCCAGACCCCATCCAAGGTAGAGACATCCACAGGTTCCATAGTCGAAGAAGCACCTCGCGGCATACCAGACTCCGAATGGGTCTCAGTAGAGGCCTGCGTATCTGTAGTAGTGGGTATCAGGGGCTGCGAAAGCGCCTCACTGAGTACAGGGGGACTGGTGACTAGCTTATTGGAAGTGCCGTCGGCAGTTTTGGACCTATGCGGTGTGTCTCTGTCTTAATCCTTACGCTTTTTCGGAAGATCGGTAGTCGGATGGCTTAACAAAGCCATTTCGGAGTACGAAGATCGAGAACAAAAGTATTTAGCTACAAAAACAGCCCGACGACGAATAGTTCGGGTGTTGAACAAGGCACAAAACCGACAGCAAGGGACGTCGTGGTCTGGGCCTAAACAGGTGACGCAGTAAGTAGGAAAATCTCTATGAGGTATTTGCTTTCCACAGGCAAGACAATTGTTAATTTTTTCTGACATCAGTTAGAGCAAGATAAAAGGATCCCAAACGAGGTACTTATCTTTTTGAAGACTTCAGGTCTGAAACTCGAAAACGAAAATTTCAGGAGTCGGCCGACCAATACTTACGAACTGTTTCTGCTTCGGGCACCTCACGGCAAGAAAGATTGATGTAATGGCATTGGCTGCATGTTTTATACCCCTGATGACCTGACGTCATGGAAGAAGCAACAGCATCCGATGCAGAAATCCGAAGACTCTGGTATTCAGGCCGGCTGAGGGCTACCTGCAGGCAGATAACCCAAATTTGATAACCGCAACAGTGAAACACGAAGAACATGCAGGCTATGGAGGATTGAGAAAGTGCTAATTCAGATAGTTCTTTGATAAGAATGTCATGTCTAACCATATCAAAGGTCTTTGATAGGTCGAGAAAGGTGGCAGAAATTAGAAGTTATGTTCTTACCATAACGTTCCATGTGGAGTGTTCATCTCGCCTTTGTTCTTACAAATGGGTTCGGAGCCGATCCTCGGCTCCGTGTCGGCCGCTTGCAAGCTCTGCATCGAGAAGAAGCTCGAGACCAACCTAACTCCCACAATCCCCCTCTGCCTTTACCTCAGATCTAGTTTGCAAGCAAACCAGCAGTCAGAGAGAGAACACACTCATGCAAAAAACTACATAACTACAAGAACACTTATAGCTATATATACATATGTACATACATATATACACAACAACTGCGAATGCAGAAGCAGAATAACCCAGACCAGGCACCAAACTGTACGTTCTTCCTGAGGGTGGGAGGGTGGGAATGTTAGAACAAAGGCGAGATGAACACTCCACATGGAACGTTATGGTAAGAACATAACTTCTAAATGTGAGAGTGTTCGATCTTGCCGTTTGTTCTTACACATGGGTAGCGTCCCTAGCTCCATGTTCCTGAGGAACTCATGGGAGAACGTTCTTGAGCACAGTGGAACCAAAGGATGCCCTGTCCCTAGAAACCCTGTCCACTTTGTAATGAGAAATGAATGTATGTGGTTTAGACCAAGTGGCAGCTGCACAAATAGTGTCTAATGGTAAGCGAGCTGCATGAGCCAGGGATGTAGATACTGATCTTGTAGAGTGCCCCTTGGGTTTGGCAGGTAAAGTTTGTTCTGAAGTAGCATAAACAAACACAATGCAATCAGTTAGCCATTTGGAAAGGGTTCGTTTAGTAACTGCTACACCTTTCCTGCTGTCCGCAAAGGCTATAAAAAGTTGATCTGATTTCCTGTGATCCTTTGTTCTATCCAAGTAAAATCTAAGTTGTCTATGAACATCTAACTTGTGTAACATATACTCCAACTTATTGGAGTGATTTTTGAAAAAGGTAGGGAGTTCAATGGATTGATTAATGTTATTAATAGAGCAGACTTTGGGGAGGAAGGATGGATTAGTGCGAAGAGATACTCTGTCAGAGTGAAAGATCAGATAAGGGTGTTTAACAGAAAGAGCTTGAAGCTCTGACACCCGCCTAGCCGATGTAATGGCCACCAAAAAGAGGGTCTTCCACGACAAATACTTCAATGGACAAGAGGAAGCCGGTTCAAACGGAGGCAACATCAATTTAGACAACAAAAGGTTCAGATTCCACTGAGATGTAGGAGTCCTAACTGGTGGTCTAATATGGAACGATCCTTTTAAAAAGGCCTTACAAAGTCTGTGAGCCATAATAGGTGCCCCACATTCTTCCACATGAAAGTTGGAAATGGCAGCCAATTGCACTCTTAAAGTGGCAGGAGAAGCTCCTTGGTGGAACAACTCTGTTAAAAATTCCAAAATCTTGTTTAAAGGAGCTATAACAGGATCCAAATGCTGTGAATGTGCCCAGAAAACAAAGCGCTTCCATTTACTAGTGTAGGTCTTTGTAGTGGAAGCTTTGTGAGAAGCCACTAGTATATTCTGAACTGCAGGTGAAAGAAGATCAGACCTGGCTAAGTAGGGAAGCGGAGCAACCAAGCTGCTAGATGGAGTGACAAGAGCGAAGGGTGGGGAGCCCCTGACGAGTGGGTCAGTAGATCCGGCTCCGGGTCCAGGATCCAGGGTTCCCGAATGCGGTGTGCCAGAAGAAAGGGAAACCAGATTTGACGAGGCCAGAATGGGGCAATGAGGATAATCGTCCTTTGCAGGTTGTTGGCTTTCTGCAGAAACTTTGCAATCAGAGGAAAGGGAGGAAAGGCGTACAGGAGACCCGGGGGCCAATCGTGAACCAGTGCGTCTCCTGGGGACTTCCCCTGGAGGGGGTAATAGGGCAAAGTAGCTCCTACATTTGGCGTTCATTGGAGACGCAAAAAGATCGCAGGAAGGCTGGCCCCACTTGCGAAAAATCTTCTTCGCAACTGAGTGTTTTAGGGACCACTCGTGAGGCAATAGGATTGCTCTGCTCAGCCTGTCGGCTATGACGTTGGATGACCCCGGGATGTGCGTTGCTATCAGAAAGCGACCCGTGGACTCCGCCCATTGCCAGATTCTCATGGCCTCTCTGCATAGCTGATAGGACTTGGTTCCCCCTTGTTTGTTTATGTACCAGACTACGGACATGTTGTCCGTCTGAACTGCAATAGTCCCTAGAGGAAGAAGGGGAGCAAAGTGTTGCAACGCTAGAAACACTGCCCTCAACTCTAGAACATTGATGTGCAGATTGTACTCTAAATTGGTCCATTCGCCTTGGACTGTCTGTCCCTGAAAGATGCCCCCCCACCCTATCAGGGAAGCGTCCGTGGTCACCGTAGCTGTCGGCGAGGGTAGCACAAATGGTCTTCCGCTGGAAAGGTTGCAAGTCTGAAGCCACCAAGTTAGGTGCGATTTGCATGTGTTTGTGATCAGAATTTCGTGTGTTAGAGGTAGCTGTTGGAACGACCATTGTGCAAACAGTAGCCATTGTAGAACTCTCGTGCAGTCTTCCCAGGGGTATTGCAATGAGAGAAGCTGCCATGAGACCCAAAACCTTTAGAACCAGTCTTGCTGGGGATTTCTTGGATGACAGAAGAAGAGATATGTTGCTTTTTAGTGAGGCTATCCTTTCTGGAGGAAGCCTTAGAATTAAATGATGCGTATCCAATTCCGCTCCTATGAATGAGATATGCTGTGATCGCTGTAATGAAGATTTTTCGAAATTTACGGGAATTCCGAGGTGAACACAAATCTGTAGAGTGTAATCCCTGGCCTGTATCAGTTGACGCTGGGTGGTGGCAGAAAGGAGCCAGTCGTCCAGATACGGAAACACCTGGAATCCTAGGCGTCTCAGGTGAGATGCTACCACTGCCATGCATTTGGTGAAAACCCTGGGGGCTGAGGTCAGACCAAAGGGCAGGGCTCGAAATTGAAAATGACTGGCTCCCAGCCGGAAGCGCAAGTGATCCCTGGACGCCCTGGCCATTTTGATGTGGTAGTATGCGTCCTTCAGATCTATTGAGCACATCCAGTCATCCTTCTGTAAGAATGGAAGGATCGATTGAAGCGTGACCATTCGGAACTTTTCTTTCTTGACGTAGGAATTGAGGTTGCTTAGGTCCAGAATCGGCCTCCAGTCCCCTGTCTTCTTTGGAACTAAAAAGAACCTTGAGTAAGTTCCGAATCCTCTTTGGTCCGCTGGGACTGGTTGGATGACTCTTTTTTCTAGCAGCTTTGAAATTTCCATAGCTGCAGGTTCTCGCAGATGGGGCGGCACATCTGGGAGTCTTCTCTTTGGAATGGGGGGGGATAGGAAGGGTATTCTGTAACCTCTGGTAACAACGCTTTTTACCCAGTTGTCTGTTGTAAGATTTTGCCAGGCCTTAGGGTATAAAGCTAAGCGACCCCCGACTGCCTCCAGAGCAGGACAGTCAGGCCTCCTCTCAGGAGTGCTGGAAAGGTTTTCCAGGGGGGGGTATCCCTGTCACCTTGGTTTTGCGGACCCCCTCTGCCGCCAGGGCGGCGTCTTCCACCTCTGCCCCCTCCTCTGCCTCTAGAGGGGGCATCACCCTGTGTGCCTGGGAAAGATCCTTGGGGTTTTCGAAACCACATTTTTCCACCGCGTTGCCCTTTGGGGTGCGGTCTGGATGGGGTGGAAAAACGGACTCCGACAGCAGACAGAGTCTTTCCCTCCTGCTCACACCGGGTAAGGGTCTCCTTTACTTTGGGGCCAAAGAGAGTGGCACCGTCAAATGGGGCGTTAGTAAAGGAAGACTTGAAGGCTTCCGCAAATGAACATAAGCGCATCCAGGATTGTCTACGAAGAGCAATCGCTGAAGCCGCTGCCCTACTCGATCCTTCGGCTGCGTATGAAATCAGCCTCATGGACGAGTTTACAATGGATGTAAAGTTGTGCTGTAACTTTTTCTGAGACAGCAGCATCTGTAGTACCCTGGAGGGTATCTCCCAACTCTTTGATTAGATCCCTCTGTAGTCATGTGAAGTGGGTCAAATAGTTCAGGGATCGCATAGAAAAAGCCGCTGAACTAAAAATGCGCTTCCCGTACCTGTCCATAGTCCTAGAATCTCTGTTAGGGGGATGGACAGATGAGGAAGATTCCGACATCTCCTTTTTCGTGGCCGCTGCCACCACCATAGCGTCCACTGGAACTCCCTTTGTTAGAAAAGCCTTGTCTTGGGGTGCAGTAATATACTTATTAGGCTTTCTAGGGACTGGCTCCACCGTGTCAGGAGTCTCCCACGCCCTTCGAGCAATCAGCTCCATTAACTCATCGAAGGGCAGAGTGACCCAGGAGAAGGAAGGGCGAGCACCAAATGTCTTCAGCAGCACTGACTCATCCTCAGAAGGGGGGAGGGATTGCCAATCACCTCTCTGCTTCAGGATCTCCAAGATGTCAGAAAAGGAGACATCTTCTGAGGGTGACTTTGGGGACCCTTCTGACTCATCCAAGTCAGTGTCCGATGTCAAAGACTCTTGTGGAGAATCTAAGTGTCTCCTCTTACACAATCTTTTCCTAGGGACTTCTTCAGGGGGAGCATCCGAAGAAGCCTCCGAGGAAGAGGGGCACCTCCAGGGGTGGCTGAGACACAGGTGCTCGACGCTTAGATGTAGCCGTGGGTGCAGAGGAGGATAACGGTCCTTTATGGGGAGGAGAAGCTGTTTCTGCTGATGTGGTTGTCTGGGTAGACAACACCTTCCTCATGAGATCGAAGGCTCCCGGATCCCGAGTCGAGGTATCTCCCGGTTCCGAAGAAATGGGAAGAATCCCCGAAACAGGCACCGAAGGCATCGACCCAGAGGACGGAACCGAGTCGATCCGAGCCGAGGCCCCGAGAGGGAGTGTCGGAACCGAAACATCGGTCCGACTCTCGATCCCGGAACCAAGGATGGATCTTCGGCTCCGAGACTCCAGTACCGGATCCGACGGAGTCGAGGTGAACGGAGCCGACCGAGAAAAGGACGGTTCTGGCACCGAGGGCTCCACAATCAGGAGATCAGCTTCTTCCGGCTCCGAAGGCTGGACAGGTCTCGGAGGAGGAACAGATGGAGATAGGGGAAGGCCTTCGAGTCTCGACACCAACTGAGAGGGGACCGAGATGAGTTTGGATAAGGCCGTATTCTCCATTAACTTCTGCACCACGCGGTCTACATCGGTGTCGGAGAGGGGTCTGGAAGAACGCGTCGAAGGAATCGAAGACGGAGCCGACCTCAACAGTGTCGGGGGAGGGAGCTCCGTCACTGGTTCCAAGACTCGAGGCTCAGAAACTGACAACAGTTGAACACTCGGTCCCGAAGTCTGTGGAACCGGTGATCGAACCTTAACTGAAGAGCTCGGAGCCGATGACCTGGGCTCCGACGTCTTCGATTCCTTCGAGGATTTGGATGTCTGGTCTGAAGCATCCAGAGCCTCTTGAAAGGTAGGTTTTAACAAACCCCTATCCATGAGTTTCCTGCGCCTATCTGTCATGACCCTCCCACTGAAAGAATGACAAATAGAACAGTCTTCTTGCAGATGGAGAGGGCCAAGACAGTAGACGAGGAACTATGATTGTCAGTAACTGACATCTTTTGGCCACACTGGCAACGCTTGAACCCAGACTTAGCCTTTTCAGACATCTTAAAAGCTAAAATAGGTATAGCAAACAATAACAGTAAAGTCCAGTAATAATGTCCAATCCGTAAAATGTCAAATCCAGTAGTAGTGTCTATCCGGTAGTCAAATCATGAAAGGGAGGGATAGGCCCGAGGGAACTCTAATAAAGTTAAAATAACTTTAACTGGAACCGAGAAAAACCTCGAGACAATATCACTCTCACACACAGTCAATATACAAAGATTTAGAGAAAATCTAACTTCAAAAAATACAAGAAAAAAGTTTAAATCTTAGCTTTAGGTGCTCGAGCTCGATCAAGTGATGCGAACGCTGCAGCGGCAAACTAGATCTGAGGTAAAGGCAGAGGGGGATTGTGGGAGTTAGGTTGGTCTCGAGCTTCTTCTCGATGCAGAGCTTGCAAGCGGCCGACACGGAGCCGAGGATCGGCTCCGAACCCATGTGTAAGAACAAACGGCGAGATCGAACACTTTCACATCAAATTGTTTCTATGAGTGTTTACTGTACTGGTGAAGGACAGAAGGGCAGTGGTGGTACTATGAAAGGGGTGAAAGCTGTACTGAGTGTTTGACAGGAGTTTGTGTGTATGTATGTAGTCTAACATTTGGAAATGTATGCAGTTTTCAAGGATTTTTGCTAAATGGGTTAGTGTAGCTATTGGTCGGTAGTTTGTAAGTTCTGTGGAGTTGCCTCCATTATGTAGGGGGATTATATAAAAGATATTTTCCAAATTTCAGGGACAATGGATTCTGAAAGGGATCTGGTTATTAGAATTGCTATAGGGTAAGTCAGTGCATCGGCAGCAGTTTTTAGTAATTCCCCTGGTAGTCTGTCAGCAGCCAGTGTAGTGGCCTTTAGTTTTTTGAGGTATTTTTTACCCCATCTATAGAGACAGGCTGGAATTGAAAGGGGCTATCATTTGTGTACGGAGTGAAGAGTTCTGAGGAGGGGGGTTTGTGTTGTTTTTTTCTGTTGGTTGGCTAGAGTTAAGATCGTCTCTGTAAAGAATTTGTTAAATTGAGTAGCTGTGCTATCGGAGTTATTTGCTAGGGTGGGGATGGAGTGCCACTTTTGTCTGGTAGTAAAAATGTGTTAATGGCTGCCCAAAATATTTGAGGGTGATGTGGTGCTTGATTTGAAGTCTGGAGTAGTAATTAATCTTGCCAAGTTTTACTAACTTCTTAGCTTTGTTCCTAAGCTCCTGATATTTTTGTTTTGCAGCTGGGGACTTGGCAATATGCCAGTGATTTCATGATTTGTCCCTGGCTTTGAGGAAGAGTTTGATTTCTTTTGTAAGCCATGGAGTAGGATTAGCTCTGATTCTTATGGTTCTGGGAGGGGCATGAAAATTCAGTATACCTAGAAAGGTGGCATTAAAGTAAGTAACTGCCTCATTTAAGTCCAGGTATTTCAGGGGTGCCCAGTTGCAATGTTTTAGTTCTACATTGAAGCTGATGGGGTTAAAGTTCTTTGTGTTTCTAAATGCATTGGTAGACAGTGTCTTTGGGGTTGTGATTACTTTGTCATAGTAGGAAGGTTGGCAGATGGTCACTTAGACCATCTGGTAGACATCCTGCAAGAGAGGGGTGGCATGGTTTATTAGCGAGAATCCAATCTAGGTTTGATTCGCTATTTGTTGCCTTGTCAATTCTTGTTGGTGTTTGGATGGTTTGGGTAAAGCCATGGAGATTAAGCAATAATAATAATTACTCTAAACACATTATAACAACACTATGCAGCCTAATAAAAGCTTACATAGCGAAAAACTGGATGGACAGATCAAGACTAACCTGGTCAGAATATAAATACATGGAGAAAAAACATATTGGCCAAGAAGCTGTATATAAAAAGTCAGAAGAACCAAACCTACTATCAAAGGTACTGCAAAGCATTAATTGATATTCTATCATAAACAGTAAGTTAAATGCTAATTATATAAGGATAGTAAACACATCACTTAGTTGAGATTAATAACCACAATAATTAAGGTGACATATTTGTATATATGTACATAGGGTACAGTAGAGTAAATTGTTATCATTCTGTAGGTTGATTTTATACCTCTAGTACTGCTCACAATTCCAAAATAATGTACAAGAGAACTGCTACATGATAAAAGTTCTTGGACTAAATCATAATATAAGCATATCCTCGTAGTAATACAAAATTGTAGATCTACCTAATTTGAATGTCAATTAGTAAAGTGTGGAATATCTATTATTACTTGCTTATGGTATGCATTCTGTAACATCAAGTGTACCACATCTATATGTCTTGTTTATCTTCTTCTGCATATTTTGTGTAAAAATATTTAATAAAAAGAAATTTGATAAAAAAAAAAAAAAGCCATGGAAATGAATATATTTGTTGGGGTGGGAGAGTTACAGGATAGTCAATCAATATTAACATCACCCAAAATGATAGTTTCATTTTGGAGAGATGAACAGGACCAATGGAGTAAGTTTTCTAGAGGGGGTATATTGTTGCCTGGAGGTATATAGCATCCAATTATGTTTACTAGTTTTTTTGAAGTTTAGCTTCAGTTGAGTGAACATTACTTCTGCATTGTCCACAGAATGGTATTTTAAGTTTAATGTTTGTACTGTGAGGTGGTTCCTAAAAAGTATAGCAATGCCACCACCTTTTTTGTCCTTTCTATCCTTCCTCAGGATGTTGTATCCTAGAGGAATAATTTCACTATCATTGATGTGTAGCTTTAGCCAAGTCTCAGTTAGGACCACTATGTCTGGCAAGTATAGCAAGAGACAGGTGTGTAAGGTCATGGATTTTATTGGAGATGCTTCTACAGTTTATATTTAGAAACAGTGTGTCAGTTGTTTTTCTAGGGAGTTGATTTTAGCTATTGGGGAGATTGAGAATTTGATGGATGGGGTGGTTTGTAGGAGTAGATGGTCCGGGGTTAGGATGGACATCCCCCACAATGAGATAGTTTAGAGGCGGATGAGGAATGAAATGGCTTTGAATGTAGGGGATGAGATTCTTCATAGGTCTACATTACTGAACTACATATTTAATTTTCTGCTAACACTTAGTATCTGTTTGCTGTTACAGTCTGCATGCCCCGATCATGCTTGCAAATAAAATGTTTTACCTTACTTCATGTTATACTGCTTGACAGTAAGGAGTTGGAGTTTTCTTCCTTAGGCCTTCAATAAAAAATCTGCCAATTTGGACTTTCTTAATTAAAACATGTAAGTATGACCTTTGTCTTTATATTAACGCCTAAATTTAAGAACATCATCAGGTAACAAAGTGAACAGTTAAAAGGACAATTTTTATGTTTTGTTAAAAACAAGGAAATCCGTTCTAGAAAAATGACATTACAGAACAGATAGGAATATGGTAGAAAGAATTAAACCACAGAAAGGAGTGTAAAATACTAACTTTTCCACATAAAGACGAAAAAAAACCCCTCTTGTACCACTTCTGAACTTAAAAAAAGAAGAACAGATCTATGGAAAGTAAGGCATCTGTTTCTATTAGATATTTTAACACCAACCATGAATGAATTATGAAATCAAGAGCAAAGCAGAACACTAGTTCACCCATCTCAATAAATAGCTAGAAGCGAGACAATGCAAACAATGCAGTGTCACAGTTCAGCTGGGTAATAAGTTTAAATTCAGTTGCAAAACAAATACATGGGTACGGATGTTTACTTCTCATTTTCCTAAGTGGAACAACATGCATTTCCGTGGCAACTGAGGGGGACTGTAAGAACAATAAGGAATTAACTTTGGGGAAAACCCTGCTGGATAACCATTTACATATGCTGCAAATTAAAATGAGTAACTTCATAAGTGTAACAATAAAACTGGCTGCACAGGGCTAGGATCTTTCTTAAGTCGTTCCAAGAAGAAAAAAATCAGAAAAAGAAAATTACTAAGAGGGCCAGAGAGAGATGATAACCTGAGAAAAAGAATATCTGATAGACTTTTCATACAAATAACAAAACAACACTACATATGAGGGAACTGATTTTGATTTAAAAGTATACATTTCTCCCTGTGGCCATGAATTCTTGCAGAATACTTTTATTATTAGCCATTAATGATGTTTAAAGTTTGTGAATACTCATTTACAAGGAAATGTGAAAGCAAATATTGTAAAAGTCATTTCTTTTTTGATTTTTTTCTTATGTATGATGCGCCACTTAGAAGAAGTTGACAAGAATATGGCTTAAAGAACTATACATAAAACATGAATGTAATAAAGGAAGTCTAAGAAGAGACAGTTAGGAATGCTTAAGTAGTGAATGAATTCTCCAAACACTTTAAAACAGAACAGGAACAGCGAAAAGTTCCATTATAAAGACATCATGAACATCACTTGCACTGCTTCATCATTTACAGTCAGTTTCATTTAACTCAGACATCCTTAACACCAGTTACATCATTTACAAACGGTTTCGATTAAAAATAACAGTTACATTGTCTGTACATGAATACTTATTTTAAATGCAGGGAGGTATGCACAGACTGCCATGTTTTATGTAAGAATATTTGTTACTATAAAGACTTGTTCAACACCTAGGACATAGGAAGATAAAAAAAAAAAAGAGTTACAGCAGCTCAAATAAAGGAGGTGGCACATGGAAGATAAAGGGAATGTGATGCTAGAGGATGGTATAATTGTGATAATAGTACATTACGTTTTTGTGCAGCAGAAGGTCATGACACAAACTCATATAGCTATATTAATACTAGTTTAACCAGGGGTGGTGCTGGTGTAGAGCCATTTATCTACCAGGTTTTGCTTCAGCTGGCATTTAAAGTCTTTCAGATTGCAGACTGTTCTTAAATGGGGTGGGATGATATTCCAGCTGTTAGCAATGCATTTGGAATACAGGGAGTATCCTGCACTGTTGTTAGGATTAGTTATGGACAGTGTACTTCATCATCATTATTAGATACAAGTCTGTTTATATAGGTACAAGGGAGAAAAGTTCTAGAACTGCAGTACTTTTACAAAAAATGATCATGGTTTCCATTAATCATTTACTCCCTTATTCTCACATAACAATTTGGCCGATGCACATCAGAGACAAGCTAGGAAAGTGGCTGACAAATATGTCAGGAAGCATTCTAACAGTCTTTCATGTGCACCTAAGATGTGGAGTATTTATAAGGGTACATGATGCATTCATTACAAGACCTCATGATGAATGATTTACTGCCATTTACAGCAGTGATTTTCAAACTTCATACATTTCATTTTCCATCACCGTTAAACATATGTGAGCACTCACTATCAGCAGTTCTTAATTTTCTTTCTTTACGTACTTATTCAAATTTGCTAAAAAGAATAGAACACTAATCCACATGAACCATTTTTAGCACTTCCCAGGAAAAAAATGAACCAATTTTAACGGAACAAAACAAAACATTAGGTATGGTACATAACAGAAAAGAACAATACATAAAATATAGATAAATGTTATGATGACAGAATACAATTTCTTCTAGTGGGTTTTCTCAAACCAGACCAGTTAATGTGACATGCTTTTCATGTTCCACCTAGTAAAATTTCTTAGTACCCTATCGTGGATGTCACAGCATCCTCAACCCATGCTGGTCTTGGCGTTTAATTGCTTTTAGATGGTATGTTACTGTTTATTCCATGTACAGTGCTTTAGTTATAAACACTGTAATAAAAAAAATAAGTCAAAGTATAATAGCTAAATGCTAATGTCCATACATGATGTCACATAAAATTATTTGTATTAGCTTACAAAAAGATGCAACATCCCTTCACAAAGTTAAATGTACAATGCTGGTATTTGAGGGTTTTCAAAAAGAGGCCTCATCATAAGCGTCACACACCCAAATCTGAGAATGTAATGAATTGCATCAGACTGGCAAATGGTAGGCAAGGAAGCACCAATGGGATGCCTGCTCTGGTAATCGCACACAACCTTCTCAACTAATGGCCTAAGTGGGAGAGCTGTAATATCTGGAATATAGACGATCAAAGCTTGGGTTCAGAAAGTTATCAGTTGTTGTGTCTTTTGGCTTTTCCCGGTTAGGGGTCGCCACAGCAGAACTCCGGTCCGCTAATGATTGGCAGTAGCTTTTTACGTGCCGGGTTGCCGGCCCTGACACACAACCTTCAATGAAGGTACGCCCATTCACGCATGTCTCCACACACAAGATGCTCTAGCTGAGAATCGAACAGGACAACGTCTTACTGTAAGGCGACAAGTTCAGAAAGTTATCAATATGATCCTGAATCTGACCTTGCAGCCACTACCAGCCACTGGAAATCACACACAGCTTGCATAATATTTTATTTATTTATTTTTTTAACAAACTATGAATATGAAAATATGAACAAACTAAAAGTCTGCTTCCAAAACCATGGTCATGAAATTTTGCACCCGTTGGAGGTGGAGAAGTTCACTATCTACCAAAGGTATACAAGCCTGCAGTAAAATCAGACATGACGATACAAGTGCATGCATGACAGAGGGCAAGTCTGATCAAGCATGTATCAGGAAGATATTTCTCAGATGGCAATATTTAGATCAAACAGTTGTTGCTACCTAGCCATTTCAATATAGCATGCTATTTAAGATTACCCCACATTTGTCAGCACTGACACAAAATCAAACACATTTTCCTCATAAAAAATAAGAAGACAGAGATATGGAGTGTATGACAGATGAACAATAGACTAAATGATACACAAGTAATGCTTCAGTCTTCACAGGGTTCAGTTTAAGTTGGCAATAATTCATCCAATCAAGAACACAATCCAGTCAGTACTCAAGGACCATAATGCCAGAACCTGATACGAGTAAAGTAGAGCTGAAAGTGAATACTATCAGTGAAACAATGGTATCGAAGGCCGCTGCCTTAAATGACATTCTCTGAGGGCACCATGTAATTAACCTGTTAAGAGCAATGTAGCAAAGATAGAACCCTGTGGAATTCTGCAAGTGTCCAAATAGTTACTGGGCAAAGTAATAACAGAAACAACTTACTAGGACACCCTGAGAGTTATAAGGTAAACCACATGAGGACTGTGGAAGCAAGACCACAGTAGCATGGAGACATTTAGTCTAGAGTCCATGACTCACCATGCTGACAGTTGCAGAGAAATCAATGATGAGACAGATTGTATGTAATCTTTAATCCCTTGACATAAACAGATCATCTACTACCTTTGGTCTCGGTGTTTTGCCTAAATTTAAAGCAAAAATGAAAGGGATGTAGAAGGTAAAGTGATGTAAGATGCATCTACAAATCTATACAGCCCACTCTCTCAGTAATGTTACAGATAAAAAGTAAACATGAGCTGGGACATAACCTTTACAGATAACACAGCTCAAGATATGGTTTCTTGAGGACATGGTCAGATTAATGCCTCTTTAAGAGTACATGGAAATATCCCCATCCTTAAAGAGGACGACAGAAGACAGAAAATACATGGAACAAAAGACTCCAAACAAGATCTAACTAGCTTGTAAGGTGCATGGATTCTGCAAAAGGTCAGGGGAAGAACCAAAATAACATCTGCAGCCTCATCACAGTCAAAAGTAGTCATGGCAGTTCACAGCCAATATACTACTTTCCCTTGTAGTTGCATTCTGGGAAGGGGAGCATCTGATTCGGGCAACTATATCTGCAAAACAACCGTCCAGCCTTCTAAAATCCAAAGATTGCGATGTTATTTAGACTGTAATACAGACTGTGCTTCACAGCTTGTCCATTACTCAAAAGGCCTGGAAAATTGCAGCAGAACTCTTCCTGAGCAGTGGGCAAGCACAGTATCTTCTTATATGCTATACAGAACACTGCATTTAAGTTTAATGTGGTGTGCATTTTATGTTTACTGTACACTGTGTTACCATGATTTTTAAATCCTGTACTACATATGGTTCTAGCCCAGGCTGTAGCTGAAAAGGGTTTTGTAATAGCCCACTTATCTCTTTAAAACGCAAAATAAATAATACCATGCAATGGGCATTCAAATTAAGTTAGCTACTCTGATACGAGTTCCAGCGCCAACATATCTATGTAATTCCAGGATATCACAGACAAGGCATCATTTATAGGAAACTATGACCACATGTTATACCTGAACTCAGGTGACCGAATGTAGAAGTTCCATTAAGATTTTGTTGTAAACCAACACAAAGAGTGCTGCAATGTCAACACTATCAACAAAAAAGCTAAACAATAAAGGGTATCAAAATCAGTATTGGAGATACTTCTCTGATCCACACAATGTGTCAGATCAAAATCAGGCGGCAAAATGTGGGGCTAGGGGAACCTATCTGCCTGAAAATGCCTCCACCATCATTTCTGTTGTTACTACACACAGCTGAATATCAAGTAAAGTGAGTGTACTTGCATCTATGAGATAAAAGAACTCCCAGAGAAAAGCCAAAATGTTCCATAATATGAAAAAAGTACCATACCAGGTTCAAATTATCCACTACTGACAAAGCCACGGAAGTATCCCAGGATTAGCCACACCTTGGATAATATAAGCCTGTTTATAAAATTGGTAAATTCTTCCAAAAATGTAACACAAATGACCAGGCTGTGGTTAATAAGGAAAAATCTGTAATTCACTACTGAAGGCATTATATATTCACAAGAGTTGATAATCCCACTGCTTACCAGGGCCAGCTCAAGTCTAGATCCAAAACAAATGGCAAACATTATCTTCAATGACACCACTCTGTCAAGGTCTCTGAATAATTGAAAAAATGGGAGAGCTGACAGTGTATTGGTTAATAAATGAGGCCCCAAGTTGTCAACTAACTAGGTTTTGGTAAAGCAGATCTACCACCTGAAGCAAGTCTGAAATTACATTGGGCTTATTTTGCATGGCTCTGCTGATAAATAAAGCAGAGTTAAAACAGAACTGCTCTTGTCTAAAGGTTGATGCTGAACACTTTTGATTCACCAGGCATTACAGCAAGATAAGCATGACTCCAGCCCCTAACTGGTTTCACCCTGGGATTGCTGCTATTATAATGAAACTATGTTAGTATGACTGATTATATCTTCTGACCCTATGTAACTCATTCGCTGTCACTCTAAGATAGGCTCTGAGTTTAAAGCTCTTTCTCTTCTTAATCATAAGACAAACTAGCACAGAGGTCTGCTAGTTCACAAACAACACTGAACTAAGCTAAAAATGTTACTGCATTTATAAATTTTCAGAATATTTATACAATAACTGAACAGAAGCATGAAATGTTTCTTAAAATGCAGTTACATTTAAAGAGGAAGGCAAGAATTCATTAGAAAAGATCTCACCATCCTGCATCAGCATTTTCTCATATGATGAAACAAATACGCTGCCATTTGATATCATTTTTGTGCTTCGTCCCCATCTGGCCCATTTAGCTCTTTTGTTGCTCCCTGGTTAACATGCTTGCACACCCTACATCACCTAACTGTTCCTTACCGCTACTCGGGAGTCAACCTTGCAGTACTCGGGGAGTGAAGGATCCAGTGGAGAGTCAAAGGAATGCAGCATCAGGGCCATCATGAATGCAGAGCCAATCAGAACCCCTAGCTTGGGAAGTAGTGCATGTAGTGTTACCTCCAAATCAATTTCATTTTTCCTAATCAAAGCCAAGGCAAACATCCCACAAAACAGTTGTCAGCAATAATAACAAAAAAAAAAAATCTAACATTTGGTCACCAAGCAATAAAAAAACAATATCACCATAACTAACTACACTAAACAAGAATATCCCTTAATAAACAGTGCAACCCCATTAAAAGAAACTATTCTTAACTACCTGAATTGTACAATTTTTTCCTTTAGATTTCAGCGTGCTACTGAAATGCATTGGCAGGTTTGTGTTATGTTTTACACACACGCACTGAATCCATCTCCTCCAATCTCAGAAATGCCCCATGCCCCATGCCCCATCCCCCCCCCCCCCCCACACACACTTTTATGCATGTACTGGTGATAAACTCCCCCTTTAACAAAAGAAATACAGCCTCATTAAGGCTGCATAACTGTTCACTTCTTTAGTGTCACCCTACAGCCGTTTTAACTCATCCTCAAACCTATGTTGCTGGATTACATGTGATTTAACACACTGTCAATCTGCCAGCTACTTGCCTGAAGTCAAGGAAAGCAAACTATATCATAAAGATACATGCACGCAATGCATATACATGCACATAGAAATACAAATGCTGCAACAATAAACCAACACTAATTAAGAAATTAACATAACTAAAATTTTCAACTTATTCAGAAAAATAAAAACATAGGTCCAGCACCATGAGACAGGGGATGCAACATATATATTAAAAAGAAATCTTAAGATACAGGTCATATACTGTTTATCGCCTATAAAAGATGTCAGTGTACCATGAAAATGCATTCTATGGAAGAAAAGCAATTCTCAGAATGAGAAAATGATCTATCTTGTATACATAGAAAATGAAAAGGTTAGCTTTGCCCACGGCAGATGATACTAAAATTATAAAAGTGAAAAAATGCTAAAGGATTACTTGTGTCACTGCTCTCGGAATCCTCAAAGGCTGAGCAAACAGATCGAATAAAAAGGAGGTGTACTTTTTTATTAGATCTAGACTGGATGTTATCCTAAATGTCTAAAGCCTATTAGCAAGGGATTATGGTACATGAATTCAGCAACTTCAAATCTGCTTCATTGCTATGTCAGAAAAAAATATATAAGAAAAGAAAATAGTTGTGAGGCAATGGTTAAAAAATGACTATTGATAAGAGTACTCAAATGTTGGCAGGCTGACAAACAGGAAAACAACAAACAGCCAACACTAGCAACAAGGTCTGGCAATTATTAAAAAAAAGGAAACCCACCACACTGTGGGATTTCTTGATATAATTCCAGTAATACAAAAAATTGTCACATGCAAGGACAAAGTGATACAAAGTCACAGGAAGCAGCATACAAGAAAATGAGTTTTACCAGCAGTGTGCTAGAAAACTTCAAGAGAATACAATTTATGTTCACCTGCAGAGTTCATTCAGGAAAAGAGGGAATCTGTGGTTGAGTGGAAAAACTTTGTGTAGTAATATGATAGCAACATGGACGATGTGAGCCTTGGCAAGCAACCGATGGGAGTCCCTACTACTACTACTCATCAGCATGGAGAGTGAGGTTGAGGGGTTAAGATTTACAGTAGTTGTGTATGCTGCACAATCTCCCCAAAGGAATGCTCAGTTTTGTCAGGACAAAAAGGTGGCATTTCCTGTTGACATATGTATGCACAGCAATATCAATCTGGAAGGTATTCTGTATTTATAACTCAAGCTGACCCTTTAGTGATCTAGGTCTTTATCTGATCCAGCGCTACCAACAGTATAGACTGATGTCACAACTAAGTTCCAGACAGCCAGAACAATATTATTGGTTTGCTGTTGCAGAGCCTGCAATGCAGTTAAGAAATCATTCACTACCCATCCATGCACAGACCCTTTTTCCCATTTTTGCACATGGGGTCGGTATGTCACTTCACCAGTGATTATCATCCTGAGCAAAGCTTTACACCGCTGGATGGCTATCTCTGCCATAGTAGTTGCTCCACACCACACATCTGCATGCACACTCACTCCTATGGCCAATTCAGTGAGTCCAATCCACCAACTGCATGTCTTTGGAATGTTGGAGGATACCCACACAAGCACAGGGAGGACATGCAGACTCCACACAGAAGGCACCCCTGTCAAAAACTGAACAGAGGAATCTCTTGCTGTGAGGCGGCAATGTTATCTTCTGTGCCACTGTGCCTCCCATTTTAAACAAAATATGTTGTTCTTTTCAGTAAGAGAGCTTCCATGCACTGCATATGTCAGCTAAATCATAACCGGTCTGAATGCCACAATAAGATGACCTACTTTTCAAATATCCCACCAAATGTTGGGTGTTCTGCAAGCTTTAAATGAGTATATAGTGAAAAGGCTTAAAACTATTAGCTACATGCAACCCTGCCTCTTTTTATACCAGCACAGTATTCTAGGGATAAACTACTGCTTTCATGACAGAATAGGGAAGCTAAAGAATACAGATAAGAAAAAAAAAGAATACTAAATAACGTTGGAAATATGCTGGTACCACTACACACTATGTTCTACACAAGCAGAGATACGACAGTAAAAAAGTGTACAAAAACTTAAAAACTTGCTAGCTGTAGTAACTAACCAGGCAGTCTTCCTCAACTTTATTACACTAAACCTGGAAATCCAGGAATATGATGCACATTGGTGTCATTACAACAGTAAGTCGCACAACATTTTACAAGGAGATGTCTCAGACTGAATGTGACTTGAATGGAAGGCCAGACAAGGGGAAAAGCAAGCTGAAGAGGCTCAGTATATTAACACTAGATAGAAAATAACATATTTTAAAGTCCTTTCTGAGCACAAATCTGCTCGTGTCTGAAGTCTACTGAGTATGTTTTACCTCTAAACAAATTAGATCGATGTTGCCAGAACACTGGTGGCTATCAGTAAAATTGATGAAAGCCTTCATATCTTGTTTCCTATAATTTATTGCACATCTATGGGAATGTAAAGAAATCAGCAGCCCTACATGCATTCTGATTTACAGTTTTCACAGTCATACAGCAAGATAATTAGATACAGAAAGACAGTGCAATTAGATTTATAGTTAGCAGAAGGAAAAGTTACACAAGAAATGTTTCAATTAAACTGTAATGAACAAATACATCACTGAAACACTGAAGGGTATTAAGGAGGTTTCTGGCTTGTTGCCACCATATTAAGGTTGCTGCATCAACTGCTTAAATTAATGGTTTCATGGAAGTAGTACTGTACCATTTACCTTTTGTCTCCTGCCAACTCTACTACTTCAGCCTATCCTTTTATACTGACTGGAAATGAGTGATTAAAGTAGATGCACACTTCCTCATAGCCGTCACTTTCAGTGGATTTTGTAGGGTCTTAGGTGTTTACTAGGCTAACGGCAAGGGCCTTTTTAAGTGTAGCCATGGATCGCAAATCTCTGACAAGTTCTGGTACCCTTTATAAGTGTAAGCAGGGGCTTGGGAGATGAAACATTTATAAGCAGGGGCTGGCAGATGAGCCATTTACAGGTTGCCTGTGTCCATTAGAGACATAGGTGTCAGGCCAGGGATGAATTTTCTGTTCCCCATTCAACTCTCCAAGTTATACTTGAATTGGGTTAGGGAGGAGCTCTGCTTCACATGGATGTGGAGCCTGTTCCAGAAATGGAGTAGCCTCTACATACCTGTCTCCAGCAGGCCCTATATCACAGGCAAGGGTTAAGTCTTTAGAACAGGTAATTCTGGTGATGTTTGTTTTACTGATATGCAGGAGGTCCATCAGAGTGGGGTCTGACAATGCTCTGTATGCCAGCCATAGATCTCCCCTCAACAGCCTGTAGGGAGACAGAATACAGTGACAGGACCTTGAGGCGGTCTGCATATGACATTTTACTTATGTTCTGCATTCTTTTGCCTACAGTTTTATTTATTTTATTTAACATTTGTTTACTGGAAAGTCCGAATGGACACAGGTACTTTTTCAGCAGAGGCCAGGGGAGAAAAGCTCCATGAGTAACAGTACATTTTCATGCACACATTACAATAATCAAAAGAGTATCAAGTAAACAAAATGTAGTATACATAAGAACATACAAATTTGTTACATCTTGACAAATAAACCTAGGCTTTGAACATAGCTAGTACTATTTGGAGGTATGACTTGTGTCAAGATATAAGGTTAAGAGAGGTCGGTAGGAACAAAGGATTAAACACCAGAGGAGAAGTTGGATATGTTTTGGGTATACTGTGATGTATCAGAGCAGTCATGACGGGTTAGTACAGGAACATAGCCACTTATTTTTAGATCAGCTTTAAGTGATGGCTTAAAGTGGTTAGTGGATGAGACACAGAATGGAGTTAGGAAGGGAGTTCCATACACGAGATATACAGTAGGAAAATAAAGATTCTCCTGCAGTGTTGTTGGCCTTGGAGACGGTGAGCAAGTTCTTGTTGTTAGAGCAAAGTGGTCTGCTGGAACTGTAAGGAAGGATAAGATTTTGTAGTGCATGGGTTCTAGTTGGTTGTGTTATAATTTTGTGAACTAGAGAGAGTTGGTTGTAAAGAATAATGTTGGGAAGCTCAAGCCAGTCTAGTATCCTTAAAGCTGTACAATGATATGTTCTATATGGGCAGTCAGATGCAAACTTAGCAGTTTTATTATAACATGCTTCTAGCTTAGATAAGTCAGTTTTCCTTAGATTAGTTAGAATTGGAGAGGCATATAGTAGGGTGGAGAGCAGATGGGTTTGTGCTAATGTAATTTTGGCCATTGTGGTCAGGAACCTTTTGTGTCTATATAGACTTCCAAGTTTCTTATGGACTTTTTTTTACAGTTAGGGAGACATGCAAGTCAAATTTTAGGGTACTCTCTATTTCCATTCCAAGTGTGGGTTGTCGGGGAGATCCCAGTATTGTCTTTGGCTATTATGTTAAATGCTGGGCATCAAACAGATGTCTTGTTAGGTCGGAAGAGTAATAATTTAGTTTTGTTTGGGTTCAGGATTAGATGGGCATTGGCTAACCATGTTTCAACAGACGTGAAATATTCCTGTGTTTGAGAATGAAGAGTTGATAGAGAAGTGGCACAGATAAGTGTTGAATCATCTGCATACTGTATTATAGAACCATGTGGAGTAGCTGTGTGTAGATTATTAGTACAGAGGGAGAAAAGAAGAGGGCCCAAGACAGATCCTTGGGGGACACCAACGGATGAAGGAAGGTGTGGAGGTAGGTCACCCTGCCATAGAACAGATTGTTGACGGCCAGATAAATAGTTATGAAACCATGCTGTGGCGGATGGTGAGAAGGATAGTTCAGTTAGTACATCTATTAGTTTGGAATGGGAGACCATGTCAAAAGCTTTTGATAGGTCTAGAAAGATGGCAGATACAAAGTTGTTGTTATTCCTGTGATGGTTTATGGTATTAGTGAAGGATAAGAGAGCAGTAGTGGTACTATGTGATGGGTGAAACCCATGGGGAGCGTTTGCGAGAAGGTTATTTGTTAGAAAGAATTTCATGACCTGGAGATGAATACACCTTTTGAGTAGCTTAGAAAGAGGTGAAAGAATAGCAATTCACCAATAGTTTGTCTGTTCTGTGGAAGGCACCCCTTTATGAAGTGGGATTACATGGGAAATTTTCCACAGCTGAGGGACCTTGTTTTCGAGAATGGATCTATTTATAAGGATTAATACTAGGAATGCTATAGATTCATCTGCAATTCTGAGGTATTCACTGGGTAAGTTATCTATGGCAAGTGTAGTAGGTTTTAGTTAATGTCGTAGTTTTTTATAATGGCTGTAGGAACTCGGGAGAAAGAGAATGAGGTATTGCTATTTGTAGACTTGGCTGGTTTGGTATCAGGAGTAGGATTTTGCTGTTTGGAAAGGGCAATTATAGATTCATTAAAATGTTTGTTAAAAATGGTAGCTATGCTTTCGGAATTGTTGTGGATGTTTGGCGTTGGTGTAGTAGATTTTCCTGGGTGATGGATTGAGTTTATAGCTGGCCAGAATTTTTGAGGGTTTTTTGATGTGTTTTGAATGTTATGATAGAAATTTATTTTATCCTGTTTTATTTATTTATTTATTTATTGCCTTATTTCTAAGTTCTAGATACTGTTGTTTACAAACTACTGTGTTAGTTTTACGCCATAGTTCCCAGGCTTTATCTCTAGTTTTCAGAAGGGCCCCAGTGTCTCTGCTTAGCCAGGGGGGGTAGTTTGACTTTACTCTGATGGTTCTAACAGGGGCATGTGCATTTAATACATCTAAGAAAGATTTATTAAAGTGGTTCACTGCATCATCTAGGTCAAGGTATTTGAGTGGAGTCCAATTGCACCTTTGTAGGTCAGCTAGGAAGTTGTCAAGATTAAAGTTATGTTTTTTTCTGAGTTGTTTAAACATAGTAGGTTTTGGTGGGAATATGTGTCATCATATAAGAAATGTGGGTAGGTGGTCGCTCAGACCATCAGAAAGGCAACCTGATTGGAATGAGGGGGAGGAGTTATTTAATAATATCCAATCCTTGGTGGATTGTTTTTTACTAGCTTTATCTATTCTGGTAGGTTCTTGAATAGTTTGTGTAAAACCATGCAAGTTTATGTGATGGATGGGGTGATCTGTATCACATGCAAACCAGTCTAAATTAAAATCATACAGTATGAATGTCTCCTGACTAAGGGTACTGCTTGCCCAGTGCCAACAATGTAAGACTAAAATGGGCCTAGCAGGACAAAGCAACAGACAACAGCCTGCCTTCTTGGGTAGAAAGCTTAGAAAGTTACAAGTGCAGTTTGGAGCTTTGTGGAAGCCAAAGATTCCACTGCAAAACAGCTTACTCTTCTAGGAGATGGGGAAATGAACAAAGCACCAATCTTTGTTCAAGATGAGCAAAGTTCACTGTTGCAGAGACTGAACTTCTATTTGCGACACTGATGATTCAGACTAAGGAACAGACCAGATTACCAGTGAGTGCCATTTGGGCTAGAGACCATTACTGCAGGGTCATCCAAATGAAGACTAAAGCAACAGCAAAGGAGACATTTATTTCAGTTTATTTTATTTTATTTTAATTAAGTTGTTAACCAGGTTAGGGGGCCGATCATGAATGAGAAAATTTCAATCTCAGGTTGACAAGAAGTGGTGAGTATATGGAAGTGTTACTGCCTTGTATTCCTCAAAGACAGGGGAAATCATGGAAAATTGGTGTTTGCAAGGATAATGTGGAAAAACAGGGTGTGCACATGAAGGATGGGTCTTCCTACGTGACAGTGGTTTGGCCAGTGCTGACCATCTGCAACAACAAAGACCACCCTTTCTCATGTTTAGAACCTGAAGATACCATCATACAAGGCCAGTGCCAATGTTTCAGCAAGTTGCACTGCAGAAAATAAGACCAGATCGCTGGGGCATTCAAGATGGCTGCACACAGACAGATAAAAAGACAGACATCAACAGGTTGATTAGAGCTCTTTCTGTGTGAAACTGCAATTGTGAAAAGAAAGCTTCTAGGGGTTGTCGATTTGGATAATTTACAGTTACTGACTAGCAATTACACTGCCTGAATGCCAGTAAAGAAGAAATTTGGAGAACGTAACAAAAAATTAACAAGAGAATGAGAAGAAAAAACTATGGCTGGGTAAGTCTTGCAGCTGTTCAGCAAAAGACAGTTCAGGTTTCAGCTTTGGTAAAGGAAACGACTTCCTGTATTTCTGAGGTAAAATAAATCAAATGCAGATACAGGTGTTTAAAATAAGTGAAACAATGAAGGAATACAAACAGTGAAATAACAAAAGACAAGTAAAACAGAAGCTGTAACTAGCAATTCAGATGAGCTGATAAAACTGCAAAAATCAGAGGATGAAATGAAGAGAAAGTTGACTGATATAAGGCTTCTGAAGACATGCTGCTTCACAATAATAATAGAGTTATGTGTATGCTCCAAGTTTTGTCATGAGAAAGCAGCCAAGACCTATATATTAGTAAAGATGCAGTCATAACAGCAGAAAGTTTTGTTAATGACAAAACTGTGGCAGAAAGGGAAAATATTAAAAACTAGTGACATCAGTGTTTGTGAAAAATAATTACTTACTGTACACTAGGCAGAAAAGAAGCAAGTGTATCTCAGCAAACATGGAATGTCAAAAGGTAGGTATGGGATTCAAGCTGCTGTATCTGTCTTCAGAATATTTTTTCATGGAGGACCAAAGACGTTTCTGAACACAGAGCAGACTGAAGAGGAAATAAAAAAAAAGTTTAGCCCCAAAACACTGAACCAACAAGCAGAATGAGGTTTTGTTTCTAATTCTTCTGACAATAACAAAGACCACAGAGAGACTCTACTAGTGAAGTATTTTCCATTGTTCTATAAGAAAATGCTTAAATGATAGGAAAAAAGCACAAGAGATGACTGGAAGAATCAGTACTACTCTGGATTTGAATCAAAGAATAGTGCTGGGAGATAGAAACAATTAGGAAGAAGACCAGCAACATTGTAAAAGAAGTGAATAAAGGGGAGAGCATAAATCATCAATCTGATTAAAATATAGGATTGGATGTGAAATGTGGCTTTGCAAGACGAAGTGGCTGAGAAATATTGGAATTCTGTTCATTGTGTTAAACTGTACGTGAACTGTAAAGCTTATATCCCACTTTATGTCACTAATGTTTAGAAAGACACTGAAGGAACTGAAGTAGTAACCAAATACAACAGTTTTTGTTCTTATCTGTATAAAAAGTCCATGATATAAATTGCATGTTATAATGTACAGCAGTTATGTATAGGCTGAAGTCAGGCATATTTTAAATTTGAGGTAGGGGGGTCTTATCAGTAAATGCTTCAAATGCTAAAGTAATTAAAACAAGAAAGTATTTTTCTTAGTTATAATGCATCCAGAGTTTACACACTGTCAAAGTAAGAAAGGCTGGAGAGAAGCAAATTAAAGTTGATATAATGTTGTGATTTCGGTCTGAGGGCAGGGGATGTAAAAGTGTATTGATCACATTTTATGTAGAACAAGTATACTAATTTCCCATTTTACAGTATTGATGATATTTTCTGTAGAACAAGTATACTAATTTTCCATTTTACTGGGGTGAAGGTCCAAATATACTTTAAAATTAAGGCAAGATGATAAAAGACAATTAAACTGTACTCTTCTTGCACTTCCAAACTTTGAAAACCCTTGCTAGGGTTTCTCAATTAGCAAATCCTCTCATTGGGAAACAAGAAGTCTACAGTTGCAAGCAATTAACCATGAGAAGTATGAACTCTGTGCTTTGAATGGAATTTACAAAGATTCTTTTATGCATCTGCAAAGTTATTAGCTGTTTATTTTTCTCATTACCAACTGCTTTTACTCAGAGATCAATTATCTGCAGGAGAGAAATGTACAAGGTACAATGTAATTAACACTTAAAAGTACAGTGGAAAACAATTAATTGAAAATAAATGGTCTGAAACTACAGGAATTGAATAATTTTCATAAGTAGTTGCCTCCCCAGCTGCCTTAATAATTTGGTGCATTTCATATAAAAGTGCACACATTAGTTTATTTATTTAAAGGTAACCATTGTATTTTTTCTTAGGGCTAAAAATGATTGTTTACTGAACGCATGCAAGCTGTTGTCCACATCTGGGAGGGGAACAAAGATAAGAAAAGAACAGACAGCAATCAGTGTAAGTAGGATCAGACTATAATGTGCACTTTAGCTTGGGTAACCTTAATGTTAGAATAGGTGATGTCTGTGGGTACATACATCAATTTGAGGTAATTGCTCCCATTTGGAGTAGTAAATTTATTTTTTTTGAAAATGGACATAGTTTTGTAAGTTTGTTGTCAACTGAGAAAAGATGGGGAGTTCTGAAACTTAGGAGTTACTTACTTACCATAACTTGTTATCTGTGCTGTCCTATTGCATTATTCCTCATGACTGGGTCCTTGAATCCAACATCAGATCCAAACCGGCCATTCCAAAAGTCAGTTGCCACCAATCTTGAGCTCCTCCCACTCCCACAATGCCCTGCAGCTTCCCCAACCCCTCAGATCAAGTTCACTGCCTCACAACAAAGCGAAGCGAAGTATATAACTATAAACAGCAACAACTACACCAACCACAACAATAACCAAGCTCTCAGTCAAAATTAAAGACAGAGAAGCAAAGAACTCAGAACTCTTCTAGGAGTCCCTAGACTTCTTGGAAGGGGGAAGGTTGGGTGGGATTTGAGGAATAATGAAATAGGACAAACACAGATACTAAGTTATGGTAACTCCTAAATCTGATGTTGTCCATTTCATTATTCCTCACAATTGGGTCACAGCCCCCAGCTACATAATTACCCAAGGTGGACCCTATGGAAAGATATGCACCGCGGAGCCAAAGGATGCCCTGTTTCTGGAAAATATGTCCAGTTTGTAATGTGAAACAAAGGTAAATGACTTGGACCATGTCACCGCAGCACAAATGTCATCAGCAGAGGTTCTAGCCACAAAGGCTGAAGAAGTAGACAATGATCTGAGAGAGTGGGCCTTCGATGGACGGGGCAATTGCTGTCCATTCATGGAGTAAATGATGGAGATACAATTGGTGATCCATTTAACTAGGGTTACTTTTGACACTGCTTGGCCTAACTGGTTGGGTGAAAAGGAAACAAATAATTGCTGAGACTTATTAAATTCCATTGTCCTGTGCAGGTACAAATGCAACTATCTATGAACATCAAGGAGATGAAGCATAAATTCACTCTTGTTACAGTAGTTGGGGAAAAAGACCAGGAGATGAAAGGACTGGTTTACGTTAAGTCTCTGTAGCCACCTTAGGCATAAACGAGGGATTCATCCTCTGATATACTCTATCCTTGAAAAAGCAGATGCAAGGCAGTTTAGAAGACAAGGGCTATAGTTCTTATACTTGTTTAGCAGACGTAATGGCCACAAGAAAAATGTTTTTCCAGGTTAAATACTTCATGTCACAGGAATCAGTTGGTTCAAAGGGCTTCTGCGTAAGACCTTGAAGATCTAGATTCAGATCTCAAGGAGGAGAAGGGTCTTTCCTTAGGAGGAACATTCCTTTCATAAAGGCCTTGCATAACCTAGATGATCAAATGGAATCTAATGACTGTGAATCATCCATGACATGAAAATTAGCAATTGCTGCCAACTGTAATTTAATCACGGAGAAACTGGCTCTCTCTTGAAAAAGGGAACTTAGAAAAAGTAGGATGGCTGAAATGGGAGCTGAGAAAGTATCAATGTTTTGGTTCTGTCCTCACACTGAGAATCTTTTCCATTTGTTATTGTAAACATTTTTGGTAGCAGGATTTTGAGAAGCAAGAATAATGTCATCGACGATTGATGCTAACCTGGACTTTTGTAAAATCACTGGAATTGGAGAAACCAAGCGGTTAGTCTCAAAGAACTTAGATTGGATTCTATTGACCTAACGGGTGAGAGATCAGATCCTGTCTGGGATCCAGTATCCATTGTGGGTATTTGGCATGAGATCGTAAGAAGGAAAACCATACCTGATGAGGCCAGAAGGAGGCTATGAGGATTAATCTGCTCCTGAACCTGCTGGCTTTCTGTAGGACTTTTGCTATCAATTGGATCAGTTGATAGGCATACAGGAGAAAAGGAGGCCAATCATGTATTAGAGTATCCCTGGGTGACTCCCTGGCTGGGGAGATCACAGCGAAGAACTTGCTGCATTTGGTGTTCAGAGGAGATGCAGAGAGGTCGCAGCAAGGGTGGCCCCATTGGTGAAATATTTGGTTTGCTACTGACTGATTTAGGGACCACTTGTGAGGGCTCAGAATGGATCAGCTGAGTCTGTCTGCAAAAACACTGGTATGCCAGGGAATGTGTATTTCAATCAGAAAGCAGTTTGAGGAGATCGCCATCCCCACACTATCATGGCCTCTCTGCATAATGGGTAAGAGTGGGTTACCCCCTGCTTAATATACTATACCACTGACATGTTGTCTGTATGAACTGCTATCGTTCCCAGACATAGGCACTCTTGAAAGGCTTGAAACATCAGGAGGACCGCTCTCATCTCGAGAACGTTGATGTGCAATTTGGGCTCCAGGGTGGACCATGTGCCTTTGACCAATCTTCCTCCAAAATGTCCCCCCACCCCAATAAGTAAGTGTTCGTGGTCACAGTGGCTGACGGGGGGGGGGGGGGACTGCCTAGGTGAAGATGCCATCTAAAAACTGGAGTTAATTTTATGAGAACAGTTTAAGGATGATATACAATGGACCACTGGACCACTAGTATCCTCTGAATTACTCGTATATAAAACCTTGCTAAGGGTACTAGAATTATGGCAGCCGACATGGAACCTAGAGCTCTTAGAACAAGTCTTGCTGGAGGAGACAGCATACCTAATAGAAGCTGAACCTGATGTCTCAGAGCCAACACTCACTGTAATGGAAGGCATGCTATCTGCGTGACAGAGTTCAGTTGCATTCCTATGAATTCTATCACCTGCACAGGTGTCAGATTCGATTTTGCCAGATTTATTGTGATCCCCAATTGATGGAAGACATGAAGGAGATACTGTGTTGCCAGTTCCAGTTGATACCTTGATTGTGCCATCAGGCGCCAATTGTCTAGGTACGGAAACACCTGGAATTCTTGCAGTCTCAGGTGAGCTGCCACTACTGACATGCATTTGGTAAACACCTTCTGGGGGCTGTGGTGAGTCCAAAAGGTAGTGTTCTGAATTGATAATGACTGGCTCCCAGCCAGAAGTGCAGAAGTCTCCTGGAGCACCTGTCGATCTTTATATGATAGTATGCGTCATGGAATTCTATGGCGCATATCCAATCATCCCTGTGTAGTCAAGGCAAGATTGACTGACCAATCACTATGTGGAACTTTGACTTCTTGACAAACAAATTTAGATTGCTCAGGTCCAATACAGGACACAGGTACCCTATCTTTTTTGGCACCAAAAAGAAGCATGAATAGTTTCTGCATTCTTACTGCATGGTTGGAACTGGTTGGATGACTCTTTTTCCTAGAAGTTTTTGAACTTCATCCAAGGTGTACTCCCTCTGACTGGGTGGGACTTTAGGGAGTTTCTTTGCAGGAGGTGGGGGAGGAAGGAAAAAAGGAATAAAATAACCTCAGGAAATTATGTTTAGCACCCAGGCATCGTTTGTTAGTTTTGTCCTGGCTTCTAGGTGCAAGGGATAGTCTGCCCCCGAACTGCCTCCACAGTAGGACAGTCGGACAGCACTTCAGGAACACTCATAAGGCCTGTCAGAGAAAGGTTCCCTGACACTCTGATTCTGCAGACCCCCTCTGCCCCTCAGGTGGTGTCTTCCATTGAAACCTTGTCCTCTGCCTGTGGATGAGGATTCATCATGACCATCCCTGAGAATTTTTTAACCAAATCTTCTTCCCACTGCGATGGTTCCTTGAAAATGGCCTCTGCGGAGCAGAAAACCTGATCATTACAGTAGACAAGGTCTTCTCCGCTTGCTCACTGTGGGTTAGTGTACCCTTTACCAATGGTACAAACAGCAAAGACCCGTCAAAGGAAGAATTGGTAAAAATGCCTTACACGGTTCTGCAAACCTGCAAAGGCTTAACCAGGCATGTCTCCTTAGGGCTATGCCTGTTACGGCTGCTAGAGAGGTACCTTCCACAGTGGTGAAAATCAATCTCATCAATGACTTACCTAAGGACGCGAGTGCAGACAACTGAGGAGAGATATTACTGAAATCCTCCTCTGACATGCACTCAGAGAACTGGTGACCTCCTTGACCAGATGCATAAAATGTGCCAAACAGTTTAGTGCTCTCAGCAAAAAAGTTGTTGAGACTTACATGGCTTCCCATGTCTGTCCAAGGTCTGAGACTCCTTGTTCGGGGGGCGGACTCTGCTCAAATAGCTCCTTCTTTGTGGCCGTTGACACAATAATGGCATCAACCAGAATACCTTTACTCCAGTGGGGAGCGATCTGGTGGACTGTTCAAGTATTTGTAAACAAACTTAGGAATAGACTCCATGGCATCAGGTTCCTTTCAAGCCCGGTAGGAGGACCAGATCAATCAGCTCGTCTGCCAGTGGGGACATCCAGGATGTAGATGGGCACGTCTCAAACACCTCCAGATACACGGATTCCTCAGAAGAGTGGGGTTGGGTAGACCATCCATCCTTGTGTTTCAGGATCTCCAGGATATCTCCAAAGCAGATATCATCTGGTGAAGATCAAGTGGACCCTTCTCATATCTCCGAAGCAGATAACATCTGGTGGAGATCAAGTGGACCCTTCTCCATTGAGATTGGTGTCCTCTGTCAAAGACTAAAAAGGAGAGTTGATGCTCTTCCTCTTGCACATCCACTTCTGGTACACCTCCTCCGAGGGAGTCTCAGGGGAGGACTCAGAAGAGGAGGGGGCTCCCACCACAGTGGGAGACTGGACAATGTCCAGGAGAGGCTGACCCTGGACAGGATGAATGGGACCAAGGCTCTGACCAGATGAGAACTGCATAGGATCCGGATGAAGAGGAGAAGCATTTCCGGGTCTGGAGAATGCTCTTTCTGCCACCTGGAAGGCCGATAACCCAGGGGATCCACCACCCTGTCTCCTCAGAACTGATGCAGAAAAAGAAACAAAAGATATCACTCAGGAGTCATGGCCCCCAGACAACGCCAGACCCGAGCTGTCAAGGGCCTGAGTGGTAGATATAGAACCGACCATGTCAGAGCAGAGTACACGCCTCCCCCCAGGAGCGGTCCAGGACCCACTCAGATCAGAGACTATTAGAGCAGAGTCAGTCTGGGAGAATGTCTGAGTTGAGGAAAGTAGTATCCTCAGCTCAAATGACATCTCCCTCTGGACAGCCGGATCCTGGGGTTCCGAAGCAGACTGATGGATCAGATGAGGAATCACAAGAAATGGTGATGGGGTCTCACAGATCTGAGATGGGACAGAGAGGGTAAGAGCCCCATCTCAATATGGGCCTTGAGTAAGCTCCACATCATCCAGTCCATGTCAGAGCGGGAGAGTCTAGAAGACACTGAAGTGGGTATACCTCGAAGGGGAAACAGAATTCTCTCGCCTTGGCATATGGCTTTGAGACCTTGGATCTGAAACCTTTGGAGCCAAAGAAGACAGTCTCAAAAAAGGTGAGCTCTGAATGAAAACAACCTCGATCAAATATGAAGACACCGTAGGAGCCAAGGCATTTGGATCCCAGAAGGTGCAACATTAAGGATGAACAGCGCTAGCTCCAAGTTACTCCTCTGATCCAAAGGAGACCTGGCCTTCCAAGGATCTGATGGCGAAGGATCCGTCAGTTTTTTCTTTTCTGGAACTGTAGTAGAAGCCACAAAGGAAATTGGATGTACCTTTTTCTTATGGTCCTATAAAACTACTGGCTTTGTTGAGTCTTGACTGGAGGAATGTAATAGTCCTTTAAGAATCAACTTGTTGTGGCGATTAGCTAAGGCATGGGGGTTAAAGGCCGCACAAACTTCACATTCTTTTCAAAATGAGTAGCACCTAAACAAACTTGTCATGGGACTCTGGGTGTGGAACTTTGTGTCTACAAGAGACATACCTCAAACTCGGTGGGCTGGCCGTCACTGACAACCAAGCAAGCAAACACCATGTGCACAACAACCTCATTTGTTTGTTCTATCAAGTATGAAAATGTTATAACCTGGAGGTAGTATATCATTATCGTTTACATGTGGTTTTAGCTACATTTCTGTGACTGCAGCTATATCAGAGTTGTAAAATGCTAAGAATTCTTGGAATGTATTGCAAATGCTTCTGAGATTAATATTAAGTAATATGTCAGACTTCTTTATAGCTAGAGGTTTTTTAGCTTGAGGAGGACACTGATTCAGTTTGTAACATAGTAATAGGGTCTGGGTTTGGACGGCTGTCTCCACTGAGTTTCAGATGAGTAACCCTAGCAATAGCTATAGAAATGCCATTTATATTTGGGTTTGTTTATAAGGAGGTGGTGTATTGTTTTCATGTTAGTTTTTACATATTTGTAGCTAGAGAGGTTGGAGGGATTTGGCAAGCTTATTTGTGAAGAAATGAAAAAGGAGGGTGCTGTTGTAAGTGGTGTATGGGGGGTATGGGTTGGTGGGTGATTTGCTCTTTGGAGGGATACAAATTTGATAGTTATATGTCTAATTGTGGTGAGGAGTAGTAGAGAAATTACATGTAAGTGTATTGTGTGGTATAATGTGTGCAGGGTTTGTCGCAGGTTTTTGTGAGATATCAGTGTGATGCAAGTGACTGATGGGTGAAAATATCTTGAAGTTGTATTTTTGTTTTGTTTAGAGAAAGGTCTAGGAGGTAATCAAAGTCTAAAATTAAATATTTTTATTCTTTGGGCTGTTTTTATCAGACTGGTTACAGGGTTTATGCTTGCTATGTTTTTTCAGAGCTGCTTAGTTTTAGGGAGAAATAGTTTGACATTCGAGAGTGACAAGGGAGAATAGTTGTAGGGGACAGCTGCTCAACTGAAGACAGGGTAACCTATTACAAGACATAGCAGAAAAAGTGCATTCAGGGAACTACTTAGCAGTAAGTAAAGACCAACTGCGTGACCAATTGCGTACGAGAGAAAACTAGCTCAACTGGCATACCTAATAGCAGTTGGACATAAGCCAATATTTTCTTGTTCTGTTAATGTCTACTCTTTGTTTAGACTTTGGACAAATCTTGCCTAAGAGGTGGCTGGGAAAGATATTCAGACCTTAGCGGTAATATGAGATGGTCAGTTCTCCTATGTTGAGCATATGAGTTCCAGGTGGGGGAGAGGGCATTGGATGCATGCTGTATGGGGTTGGACTTGTTCCATCAAGATAGTACCCAAGTTATCTGTGGACATCCAGACTATGAAGAATACTCTCTCTCCCTCTTTTTTAGGTTCTGAAAAGAAGCCAAGGAGGTGGATAACTCTGCTCAGATTTAACTTGGATGCAACTTTACGCATAAAAGGAGATCAATTCTCACAGAAACCATACCTTTGTTGAAAAATTAGATAAGGTTGATCCATCATGATAGTTTGCAACTCTGGCACCTTTCTTACAGAAGTCAGAGCATAAATGCTACTGCTGAAGGGCATTTGCTTTTTGGACATTTTCTTCTTATGACTGGAGAAAGGAAGGAACTGGTAAATTCTTCCATGGTAAAGCCAAGAATGAAAACTGGGCTGGCACCAAGATCACTGATGTTTTGCAGTTCTACTTGAGCTGTCAGTGGTCTGGATGCTTGGAAGGTGCCCTGAAGCTTTGGGAGCTATCTGTCTGTTATATCTTATACAAAATAAACCCATATAGCTAAGGTTACTGCAGCAGTGATCAAATAACACCCTTCCTTCTCATGTCATACCAGGCCTCTCTTCACCCATCTAATCATCAAGCTTTCTTCATTGGATCATCTTCTCTCTTTATTCTGCTGTCTACTGATAATCACCTTGGTTGTTTTAGAGCTTACCATCTTTTATGCAGTTTAGGCCAGTCTTCAATCTTATCTTTCATTCCCTGTATACTACCTCATAATTGCCTTAAACTTTTTCTGAATTTAATCTGGGAACACTTTCTTACTACATCTTCTTCCGTATCTTGAGCTGCATGGTGGTCGTGTGGGTCCGGGTTGACTTTTTATATTCCTGTTATGGCACATGTACTACTCTGATATCCACCATTTACTTTTGAGCTGCTTCCATTGGCTTTGGTGAACTCCCATATCTCCATACAGCTTTTACTCAGGGCCTAATGTCACTGCTGCTCCTTCCCACCTTCACCTTGCATTTCCAATGGCTTTCTCTCCTCTGCATGATGCCTCTATAAAAATTGTTTTCCTCCTTCAAAGAGTTGCAAAGAGCTACTCTAGAGGAGAAATTATTTCACTGCACCTCCCACTCATCTCAAAGGCTGACATGTTTTTGCCCTACTTCTGTCTTTTTCTTTTTCTGAATGATGGTCAAGGCATAATCTTCAACAACCTTGACCATGTCCCTCCATCTAAAAGACCTGTTTGCTGAGCTGCTGTCTTTAAAAAGACAGTGTTTGGTGCAGTAACTACATAACTTAATTAAAAGATGTATTGGTCTTCCTTCACCGCCACAATCTCTCCTCACCCTATGTGTACAATCAACCCTGAAGTCAAGTACTGGTTTATCTTTAACTAGTGATCAGACCCACACCTGACACAACAACACTGGATCCTGCCATTCATTTCATCCATTTAGACCCTTGATTCTTAAATTGTATTTCCAGGAGCAATTTTCCAGGTCATTTTGTTTCTGTAGAACTTTAACTACCACAGCCTGCTTCTTGAGTGACTCCCCCCAGTCTTGCCTCTATTTTCTTGACCTGAAAACCTTTCAGTACTACTAGCCCATTAATTTCTTTCTTCTCTGCTCATGTGGCCTTTACTCTTCCCATAATTCTTGTAGCCTAGACATAATCTTATCCATCTTGCCCAGTGTCATCTTAATTCTTGTCTCTTTACTGCTGGATTAATATCAAACAAGAGCATTTTCTTGTACCCTTTAAGCCTGTCTTAAATACTTTCCATTATACTTTTTCTAACCATAGATGTTGCGGTGGTGCAGCGGTAGCGTTGTTGCCTCACAGCAAGAAGTTCTCCCATTCGATTCTCGGCTTGGGTTGGGAGGGCCTTCTGTGTGGAGTCTACATATCCTCCCTGCGGTCGAGTGGGCTTTCGAGAGACATGCGCTGAATGGGCGTGCCTTCGTTGAAGGTTGGGCGTCGGGCTGGCAACGCGACACTATAAAAACCAACTGCCAATTATTAGCGGACCAGAGTTCCTCTGTGGCGACCCCTAACCGGGAAAAGACAAACAACAACAACATACTTTTTTTAACCAAACTATTGTTTCTTTAAAACACTTTGTCAGCCAATAATTAATCTTGTAAACTACGCTGCCATCTTATGTGCAGCTCAACAGTACCCTCCCAATACCATGAAATGTTTAACATTTAATGGAACTACAAGCAACTCAGACAGATGGGGCTTTAGTTTAACGTGTCATCCAAGTGATGGCACCTTAATCGTAAAGCACTCCTCTAATTCTGCACTGCGGCAGTGTTACTACTGAACTCTGCTTGGTATGAGAATAGAAACCATAACCTTCTGGCCTTTAACATCTTTATTAAATCACAGTTAACCTGTTAATAAAGGTACACATACATGGATAGAAAAGGAAACAAGCCACAGTTACATTTTCATTATTTTCATGCAGTATATGTTTTCCTTTTAATTATTATTCACTCCTACATTATGCAAATTGCACAATTGTTGCCTTCCTTTAAACCTCACTCCTACTCCTATTGAACATTATTCTGCACGTATTATTCCCACAAATTCCATTTATTTGTATATTATTTCTTCCTTCCCTTTTCTGAACACCCACACCTCTAGTTCTTTTGCCTCCTTTTTGTCAGTACTTCAGTTAAAGTTCGTTTAGATTTTGATTTCCATTTTATCATAATTGCATTTTTTGGCAGCCAATAGTACTGAACATAGTAACGCCCTAAAGCATTTAGACAATTCAGATCCTGTGTCCCAAAGTGAGGATTGTTTCCTTAATTACAACTGTTTACTCACTCAACATGTCAGACAAGGCGCTCTGTACAGATTTTTAAACTTTAACTCATTGCACTCCCCAAAAATATGTACCCAATTACCTATTTCATTCCCAAAACATGCCCGGTATTTGCTATCTGCCTGAGGAACATTTCCCTGAAGTCTGCTCCGAGTATAAAATTACCTATGCCAATGCATCCAAGCAAAAGTCCTACACCTTCTTAATTTTGTTGTTTACTTGGGAGCCATACAGATGTCGTGTCATCGTTTATTTATAACTTGCCCTATCAATCTTTTCTCAATCATTTCTAACCTCCTCTGCTTGAGTGATATAGTTTTTCTGCAATATGTTGCCCTACTAATTACACCTTTTTAACAACAGCTACTGTTCTAAACTCAACTAAATCCTTTACCAGTGCTGGTCTTTTACTTAGTACTTCCCTATCCCTTTTCTTTGCCTATACTGTGATGATAATCCCTGGTAGGGAAGGTAGTCTCTAACCTGCAGTCCTAACTTCTGCTTGGCCTCATCTCACTCTGTTACCTTTCCATTTTTCTTTATTCCCTCCCATTACGTTGGTTCCTTTGCCAGTTTTCTTCTGTAAATTCCAACCTCATCTAGCCTACTTTCTATATACATACCTGCAGTCATCTTTGTTGTCAAAATCTCCTTTCTTCATTCCCATGTTGGCTTAGTTCTTAGAATACTTTCTTCTGCTTTGAATATAATGTGGTGGTGGGTATTCTCATTAGTGACCTCCATCCAAAATTCTGTTCTCTCTCTTCATCTGTTGCTTCATCATCTCTTTCCATTTTGATTTAAATCCTTCTGCTTGTGTTCTGCATATATGGCATAACTGAGGAACTCTAAAATGTCTACCTTTTTCTATGGGGAGGATCAACTTATCCCATTAATCTCTTGTGCTATTCCCCTCCCAAACAAGTTTCTTCAACTCTCTATTAATTATCATCCACAACTTCTCCTCTAGTTGATAAAAAATATGCCTGACCTGTATATAAACCTTACTGTCTATATCCATAATCAAGAGCTTCCAGTTACTCATTTTTCTATATCATCTTTTTTGGTTTCTTCCCGTAAATACTTTGCTGCTGCTGTAACAGTACCCATTTTAATCCATACACATAAGTATTTCATCTTATGTTCCCATAAATATGGTTATTGCTGAACTAATTCATGTGTGGGTACATGGTTTATTGCTATAACCTTTGTTTTATCTTCATTGATTTTACATCCCAAAAAGATGTGAAACAGTCACAAAATGTTCCAAACACCAAAATTGTAAAATATTATTATCAGAGAGCTAGGCTGACAGACAGACACCGTACTACTGTATCCATTAATATTTATTTGTATTAGTACAAATTTTTGCCAGTTAATACTGTCAGAGTTATTTCAATTCTATTATAACACAGCTAGACAGACTGATGAACACTCAGTCAAAAATGTCACTAAAGAATGAAACATACTGTCCAGTTTATATACTCTTTTCAACCAATGTTATTTTTAATATCCTTGTGACTTGTTCTTCTGGTTTCTGTCTGTGTCATGAAAAAGTCCACGGTTATTTCTAGCCTGGACACTTTCTTATGTCCTTCTTTGGTGCTGTATCTGAAGACTTCACAAAGTCTCTCCACGTCATCTTTGCGTCACTTGAAGTGCATGTATTTTATTTCATTTATTTCTGCATCTGAAAGCTCAAAGAAAGTCAACTTCCTTTCTTCTATAACAGGACGCCTTTACAGTAAGCCCACAGCTATATGTTATTAATATCTAAGCTGAACATTTACAAGAAATTAACTGTTCTTGCAAAGCAAGCCATATTTTCTTTTACTGCACACACAGTATAATTTTGGGGAAAGCATTTTAATTTATACAATCTCTATTAAAAATATAATTTTATTGATTTTTCAAGTACAAAATAATAAATATCATCTGAAAATAAAGCTAACTTTTCTTGATTACAATACCATTTAAATCCTTGAATTTTGGAGTCCCCTATTTTCTTTGCCAATGGCTCTAAATGTAAAGCAAATAACAAAGGGGAAAGAGGCCAACCCTGCCCTGTTCTTCTGTTCAAACTCAGCTTCTCAGACAGGAACCCCCCCCACTTCAATTCTTGCCTCCAATCTTTCATATATCCTCCTAATTAACCCTGTTATTGTATTAAAGAAAGCAAATGCTGCCATTGCCTTACTTATAAATTCCCAGCTAACTTTGTCGAAAATTTTCATGGTATTGAGAGCCACCAACAACAGCGGTGTTTTCTTACATTTTGCTTCCCTCTGGCTAATCATTGTTCTATTGTTGTCAAGTGTTTCCTTCCTCTCTACAAAACCACAGTGATCCTTATAGTTAGTATAGATAAAAACATATTTGTATCTTGGTTTAAAACTGAAATTTGTATATATGAAACTGGGTCCAAAGGGTGTTTATTCTAGTTTGGGTAATACAGCCACCACAGCTTTCTTCCAAGCTGCTGGTACTCCTCCTGTTCCTTAAAATACTTTTGAATAAAACCTTCAAGATTTTTCAGTTTTTCCCTCTCAACTTTCATATTTCCACAGGAACATGGTCTCTTCTTGGAGACATCCTTGTTGATTGATTATACATCACAGTTTTTATCTTCCTATTTTAGCTATTAACTGTTGAGCCTCATCCTCCTGTAACCTTGGCATAATTAGGTCTTTCATAAATATTTACATTTGTGCCTTTTCTTGGTTTCCATATTCCCCTGCTTTATACAGATTTTCATTATGTTACTGAACTATCTCTAATACCTTTATAGGATCTCTGGTTATTTCCTTGTCATAAGCTGTTTGTTTGGTGACAACCCTTTCAACTTTCTGTTGTCTAATTCATTGTACTAAAAGTTTTTGTGCTCTGGAGTTATCAAAAATAGTTGCTCAACAGCAACCTTTCTAAACTTGTATGTATCACCGAAATATTTTTTTCTCTTTAGCACTGAGTTGTTCCTCTTCTTAATGTATAAGAATCACATTATTCTGCAACACTAACACTGTCAGTGCCTCCAAGTAATTCCTTTTACTTCTTTCCTATATTGCCTTCTATTATTTCTACTTTGCTTTTAAACTCCATTTTCAATTTATTCCATTCACTAGCCCTTCTGAAGAAATTTCTACTTTACTAATAATTCTCTAATCATTTCCACTATACATTCCTTAACAAGTCAGTAGGAAAACTCAAATGTCTCATTTTTATTGGAGCATAATGTTAAAAAGTTATTGGATGTATGTTAGAGCTTTCATTTAAATGCACATACTTTTGACGTGCTTCTTTGAAATATAATTCTTATCAAGTCTACCCTAGTTACTGAACCTTGGGGATTAGTATATAAATTATGTCTGAGTTCCTACAGTTGAATTCATGTCTTCAGACTAAATATTCACATATGTCTGCAGAAATCTACTATATTTTATGTTTTCACTTCTAGGTACTACTAATATATCCCTACTATTACAAGTTCTAATCCCAATCCATGAATAATAATCCCTGCCCAAAACTGATTATTCCTCTTAAAATTCTCTTAAGCTCCATAACAGCAGTTTTTGGCAGACTATAGATACATGCCAGTGTAATTATCCTCCTCTTCCTCCCATCCAATCACCCCCCTGCTACCAAAAGTATACCATTGTCTTTTTTCCCCTCTTATATCACTATTAGTGCCCTTCTAGCAATAAGTATTATTTTTCTCCTTTTCCTTTGTCCACCTGGAAATCATTTCTTTGTCAAAGTCACATGCTAATTTCTATCAAAATGTGTCGTTTGCATTCATTTGCACTGTGCAATTCTTAATATAATTCAATACTCTGCTTTTTGCCTGTATCTGTAAGGCCATTTATATTTAATGATAATGTGGACAGAGTAACCATTATAACTGTTATTCCAGCCTATTCTACCTGACAGCTGTTTTGTATGTGCAATTACAACTGTTAGCTTACATATATACACTATTGTTTGGCAAACTGATCTCTTATGCAGTTTCTCCTTATTATCTCATTTTGAACCTATGTCGCATTTTTCAAGATTTTTTTGCTTCAGTGAAAATACTAAGGTAAAAAAATAGAATCTGATGTTGTCCATTTCATTATTCTTCACTACTGGGTCCTTGGATCTGACATTGGATCCAAACTGGCCATTCCAAAAGATAATCGCCTTCAATCTCGAGCTCCTCCTACTCCCACAATGCCCTTCCACTTCCTCAACCCCACAGATGTTTACTGCCTTCCTGTATAGACACATCTACGCTGATCTCGAGATAGTGATAGGTTAAGTGATGAGTGCCTTTTTTCCGTTAGGCTTTTTTGTATTTCTGTTTCCTCTTCTTCCCTCCCATATGGCCATTGGCCTACATCCTTTCCTAACTTTCCATTTTGTTAAAAAAAAACTTTTTTTTTCAGTGGATTACCATTGCCCATAGCCTTTACCCACAGCCTTTACTCACATTTAACAATGCAGAATACCTCGTAGCACATATCAAACTTAACAGCAGATCCATTTAAAAGCATCACCAGGCTTTATATCCCACCACGACAAAATAGTAACACAGCAGAACTGCTGCTGCACTGGCTATATAACAATATACCCCCAAGAAACCATTATAATGGGTGACCTTAACATAAACTAGAACCCTAAAGACACAAACACCACATCAATAAATCTACTTGGTTTTTCAAAAACAAAAAATGCAGCCAAGACACACAAACACACAAAGAATGAATCCATTTTAGACTGCATTCTTACGAACAAACCAAATAAATTCTTCTGCCTACCTTGCTGACACTATCCGTGACCATCTACCAACTTAAGTTATCAGAAATCATCCAAAGATATACAAACAGGTAGCCTACAAACAGGTGCAAAATATAAAATACTTTAATTCAAGCAACTTCATCTCTACAATCAAGCTCTACAACTGGAATATCCTAAAGACGACACTAGATGATGCTGTAACCCATTTCAATAATAATTTCCTAAACATCTTCAACAGCCACACACCACTCAGACAGTGACCTGAAAGAGTCAGGTCAAATCCTGTGGCCAGGTTAACAAAAGACACCAGGCAAATGCTTCTTCAAAGAGACAAGGCATAGAAAATATGGTCCAAATGCAAAACCAAATCCAACTATCAATACTAAGAAATCTTGCAAAAACGTTAAGCAACTTCTTCTCCATTTTCTTTTGGCTGCTCCCATTAGGGGACGGCACAGTGGATCGTCTGTTTTAATTTCTTCCTGTCCTCTGCACCATGTTCTGTCACACCAACCACCTTCATATCCTCTTCTCACCACATCCATAAACCTTATCTTAGGCCTTCTACTTTTTCTCTCACCTGGCAGCTCCAACCTTAGCATCCTTCCCCCAATATACCCAGCATCCTTCCTCAGCACAGGTCCAAAGCAATGCAATCTCACCTCTCTCTCTCTCTCTGTCTCCAAACCATCCAACCTGAGCTGACCCTCTAATATGCTCATTTCTAATCCTGTCCATCCTCCTCACACCCAATGCAAATCTTAACATCTAACTCTGCCACCACCAGTTCTGACTCCTGTCATTTTGTCAGTGCCACCATTTCCAACCCATATAACACAGCTGGTCTCACTACCATCTTGTAGACCTTCCCTTTCACTCTTACTGGTACCTGTCTGTCACAAATCACTCCTGACACTCTTCCTCATGCCGTTTCCACACTCGCCATTACTCTGAATTGTTGATCCCAAGTATTTAAACTCATCCACCTTCGGCGACTCTACTCCTTGCATCCTCACGAGTCCTCCCTATCATTCACTCTTAGTCCTGCTGACCTTCATTCATCTCCTCTCTAGAGCATACCTCCACCTCTCCATGGTCTCCTCTACCTGTTCCCAACTCTCTCTACAAATCAAAATGTCATCCGCAAACATCATACTCCATGGGGACTTCTGCCTGATCTTGTCCGTCAACCTGTCCATCAGTACTGCAAATAAGAAAGGGCTCAGAGCTGATCCTTGATGTAATCCTACCTCCATCTTGAATGCATCCATCATGCCTACTACATACCTCACCACTGTTATGCTGCTCTCACTGCTCTCATACATATCCTGTACCACTCTTACATACTTCTCTGCCACTCACAACTTCCTCATACAATACCACAACTCCTCTCTAGGCATCCTGTCGTATGCTTTCTCTAAGTCCACAAAGACACAATGCAATTCCTTCTGACCCTCTCTATACTTCTCCATCAACTCTCACAGAGCAAACATCATATCTGTACTGCTCTTTCCTGGCATGAAACTGTACTGTTGCTAACTAATCAACTCCCTTCTTAACTTGGCTTCCACTACTCTTTAATAAATCAAAAAGTTGTTTGCACGTAAGCAATTGCACGGCCCAAAAAAGCATGATACAAAAAATTGAAGGAAGAGCCAGCAAACAAAAAGTCCCCTCGAAAATCATTTATTCATGATAATAAGGACAGCAAAAAAGTGCACAGACCGGTTTCGGCTGGTATACACAGACACAGCCTTCTTCAGGCTGAAGAAGGCTGTGTCTGTGTATACCAGCCGAAACCGGTCTGTGCACTTTTTTGCTGTCCTTATTATCATGAATAAATGATTTTCGAGGGGACTTTTTGTTTGCTGGCTCTTCCTTCAATTTTTTCCACTACTCTTTCCCATAACTTCATGCTCTGGCTGATCAATGTTATCACTCTGTAGTCGCTACAGCTCTGCACATTACACTTATTCTTAAAAATTGGTACCAATACACTTCTCCACTCCTCAGGCATCCTCTCATTTTCTAAGATTCTGTTAAATAATCTGGTTAAAAACCCCACTGCCATCTCTCCTAAACACCTCTATGCTTTCACAGATATGTCATCTGGACCAACAGCCTTTCCATTCTTCATCCTCTTCAAAGCTGTCCTTACTTTCTACTTGCTAATCCGTTGCACTTCCTGATTCACTATCCCCACATCATCCAACCTTCTCTCTCTCATTCTCTTCATTCATCAGCCCCTTAAAGTACTCTTTCCATCTGCCCAACACACTCTTCTCACCTGTGAGTAAGTATTCCTCACTATCCTTTATCACCCTAACCTGGTGCACATTTTTCTCAGCTTGGCCCATCTGTCTAGCCAGTCAGTACAGGTCCTTTTCTCCCTCCATAGTATCCAACCTTTCATACAACTCACCATACACCATAGCCTTCGCCACGTCTCTCTTCACCACATACCACATCTCCTTGTACTTCTTTCTACTTTCTTCATCTCTCTAACAATCCCACTTCTTTGCCAGCCTCTTCCTCTGTATACTCTACTGTACTATCTCATTCCAATACCAGGTCTCCTTGTCCTCCTTCCTCTGCCCAGATGTCACACCAAGCACCTTTCTAGCAGTCTCACTTACCACCTCTGCTGTGGCTTCCCAGCTATCTAGTAGCTCTTCACTGCCACCCAGTGCCTGTCTTAACTCTTCCCTGAACTCCACCTTACAGTTATCCTTTTTCAACATCCACCATTTGATCCTTGGCAATGCCCTCACTCTCCTCTTCTTAATCACCAACGTTAACCTACAGATCACCATCCTATGCTGCCTAACTACCCTTTTCCCTTTCACCACTTTGCAGTCTCCATAGCACAATTATTGCTCTTATTGGCTTCACCAGTGGTATCAAGCACAATAGAAATAATGGCAACCTAGCACCAGCACTCTTCTTGGGTCTGTCAAAGGCATTTGACACAGTTTCCCATCAAAAACCTCTCAGTGAACCCTCCTCCCTAAGTCGAAATAAATAACCTCTCACTTGGTTTCATTGCTATTTCACTAATAGACAATAATCAGTAAAATGGAAACAAGAATTCTCCCCTTTCATTTCTGTCACATTTGGAGTCGCACAAGGATCAATACTGGGCCCACTTCTATTTAATATAATTGTAAACAAACTCCATACTGCCACAAAAAAGCAAATATAATTCAGTATGCAGATGACACATCTCTCATCTGCTCTGCCCCTCCACTACAACTCTTCTAGGAAATCTCACAAGAGTCTGTCTCATCAGGCAAATCCTGGCTAAACACTGCAGACCTACTACTAAATGCAAACAAGACTAAACTAATGCTCTTTTTGCTAAACAGTGTAATAATCAGAAACACAATTTCCATCTGAAAATACAAAAATTGAAACCATAACGGAAGCCAAATTACTTTGGAGTACTCCTAGATGACAAACTCAAATACGACCAACATATTCTCCAACTTATCAAAAATACACACAAGAAACTAGGCTCCCTGTAAAGAGCAAATCAATATCTTACAGTATCCATAAGAATGAGTCAGTCAGGCATGAGTGTCCAAGAAGGTAGGAGAGTGGCATTGAACAGTGAGAGTTCACAAAAATGGACACAACACTCAGACCCCACACAGAAAATGGGGAAAAAAGGGGGTAGATGATAACCCACAAGAAAATCCATTGCAGCAACTTGCCTTCTCTCACCTATGTTGTATGCATCACCTACCTTCACTAATCTCAACAATACACTCAAGTCCAAACTTGATGCATGCTATAATAAAACAGCTAGATTCTACCCATATTACTCTCATAAAGCCCTAAAGGACCTAAACTGGATACAGCTCCCAAACCAGCTAACCTACTCTCAAACTCACCATTGTCCACAAACTTATCTACAAGCCAGACAATTGCCCAACTCTAAAAAGCATATTCCTTCCATCCAGCAATAACAGAACACTACGTTCCAATAAGAAATTTCTCCTAGTTATAAGTAACTCAAAAAAATTCACTCTATTCTCACTGTGTCTCAAAACTGTGGAACTCCATCCCGTTATAGTTAAAAGGTTACAAAAAACAACTGCTTAAAAAGTCTGCTAAAGCAGCATCTGCAAGGCACCTGGTTCTGCTCTTGCTCTACACCTGGATAATTTCCGAACATGAAGAAAATACAAGCTGCAATACCTCTGACAAAACGATAGCTGCTCTGTATTGAATTCCCATATGGTGATTATTAAACTTTTCCTTGTATCTACTACTGTAAACATTTAACTGATTATATGTCTTAACTACCTACTCCTATTTAATACTCACTCTCCCTCATTATACCACTACTTACTAATTTTATCCCAAATGTCAACAATTCTCTCTCCTTGTTTTTCCTTTGTATTTTGTCTGCTACAACCGTTCATAAATGTGCAGGTAATCTCTTATTTTCTCCTCTTCCTATAGTCAGAAATTATATGATACAAGGTTAGCATTAATCATCTGTTACACCCAATTATGCATGCAAACATGTTTATATAATCAAGATGAAAATATTATATACAATATGGAAAATGAAAACGTGTGTGTGTGTGATTTGGAGCTTTTCTCCCCGGGTCTCAGTAAAAGGGTACCTATCCCAGTTGGATTTTCCTGGTCAACAAAGATAAATAAAACTAAAGCCTTCACAAATTCTCATCACTTATTCATTTCTTATGAAGGTAGGAACAAAGGACAACCTGTGACAACTCAAACTATCTCCAAATGTTGTTGAATCCTCTCTCTTTTTTTATTCCCACCATAACAATTCTAGGCAGGGCCAAGGTACACTGTATTACGGCCTTGGCTTCATCAATTGCTTTATGGAAAGGGGTGGACTTGAAGTATTCTAGAAACAGCAGCTTTGACTTTTGTACATACTTTAACATTATAAACTAAACTCCTTTTTTCAAGTCTAAAGCATGCTTTGCTAGGACCATTATCCAGGGGCACCTGGACCCAGCCTCATCCTCCCAGGCATTATAGGCTATGGTACTGCTACCAATATAGCTAAGGCTAAATGCCGCAGTGATCAAGTACTGAAAGATATTAAGAGTTGTGTAGTTTCTCCCTTCCCCCATCCCCCTAAATGTTTATTTATTTTGCCAGGGTGTGGACACTGATTTTTCTTACCTAGTATTGTCTTCTTTCAAGGTTGTAGCCTCCCTCATTCAGTTGGCATAAAGTCTCTGAGGGCTGCATATCCAGACCGCTGATTTTCTACAGCTGTGCTCAAACTATCAATGATCTGGGCAAGTGGTAGATGCCCTGAATCTTTGGAATCTGGCCAGTTGTTAAATCCTATTCAAAATATAACCCATATAGCTAAGGGTACTGTAACAGTGAGCATTCAAACCTCTACTGTTATGAAAAGTTTACTTACACAACTGTACTTTATTGAAACCAAACTTCCAACAGATAGAGCATAAGTTAGAATGGGTCTGCAGAAGCAGGATCTTGTCAGATTCCCTGTGTAAAGTATGTTTAATTTCTGTGTCTCTACATTCATGCTTTGTTTTTGGGGACGTGGTTATGGAAGGCAGGATTGTTAATGCAATGAAGGCTGTCTGAAGTAAGTACAAGGTTTAGCTGGGATGGTGAAGGAACTTGGTAGTAATACGAAAGGAGACTGTTGGATTAATTTAGTTTTCACAAAGAATGGTAGTTGTAGGAGAACAGGTCCGAGTTTCACAAAAACAATTTTTTTAACTAAATTAAGCACGTTTGTCTTACAATGAACCAAGACCATCAGAATAAAATACAAAATATGGCAACCTCTTTATAAACTATGTAATTGTGTTGTGTGTAGACAGCTCATACTGGTGTCTAAATTATTTCTATATAACTGTGCTGTTACTGATGGATAGGATTATATTAGACAACCTCGACAGAGTGCTGCTCGCTATATTTTTATCTGTGACTGCATAACTGTCTTGAGGTTTTCTGACAGATGTTTTTTCAATTGGCTCAGTATCTGCATATACTAGTTGTTGGTTCAAGACATTTTCCTGCATATAAGTATTCAGCTGCGGTACCACCTTTATCATTCTTATAAGAAAAGCGCAGTCCGGGTCTGAACTGTCTGCAAACAGCTAAAGTTAACTTTGAGTACGTGTCTACCTGTTTGAGCCAATATTAATTTTCCCCTGGAGAGCACTCTGCTTTGGCTTGTAAGCAGCCCCCCCCCACACACACACACACTCATCTTCCACTTTCTTTCTTATTCCCTTCTATTAGCAAATAGTATCCATAACTGATCAATACTGTGTGTTTGTTAATTTACTCTGAGAACACAGTAGCCTACTGATACACGGTTATCCTGTTTTTCCACCTGAGTAATGGTTAAGAAATGACTTACAGTTTCAGAGCAGTCCTTGGTCAATTGTGATTGTTTCTTAAATACAAACTTGTCTTTGCTTTGGCTCATTAGCAGCAGTACAAAGAACTGCCTGCTCACACCCGTGTTCTCCCCTCCCCCTTCCCCCCCTTCCCTGTTTATTACTTTAAGACAATCCCAAAGTTAATAAATATTACCTGTGGCAGGCACCATTTTTACAACTACAACCACCCTTGTTCACTATCATATGTTCATTTATCTGTTACCTGATTGTTTCCAGCCCCCTCATAAGAGCAACTAACAGGGTCTATACCCGCTACGCTCCCAACCCTGCCCCCTATTCCCTCCCGCCCCCAGTGGTCCCATCTTTATTACACTCTCAAACCCCTCCCATCTTTCCAGTAGCCAACCACAGCACTAACCCAGCACTACCTTCTCCATCTTCCCACTACTATCACACCTCCTCAACTAACATGTACAAGCATACCTTACCTATGCTCACGGCATGCACTCTCCTTGCATATCTTACATCCTACCAAAGTTCCATCATTCCCCCACTCAACCACTACCACTGTACTACTACTCACACCACCACCCATGTCTCACCCTCACTCAGCTCCCCTCCCACCAACTCAAGAAACATCCCTATGCACCCCTCACATATCCTACCAGTTATATTACTCAAACATAAAGCATCCCTACAACTTAACACAGTAACCCTCCCACCATACCTATTACCCAAAGAGCACAATCATAAAGTTTCCCTTATAAACAAACACATTCAAAAACTGAGAAAACTAATGACCTCATGCATATCTAAACTAGCCCTAAGTGGAGATATCCACCCCAACCCTGGCCCTACCATCTCCAACCCCAATCCTCATAATCAGACTAGAAACCACAACTTCTCCCATATTACAGCCAATAGAAAGCCAAGTGACTTCTTTCTACTAAGCCTAAATATTAGAAGTATATCCAACAAAGTCCATGAACTCCATAGACTTGTACTCCCCAGATATAGTCATCCTGACAGAAACCTGGCTAAAACCTCACATTACCAGTGAGCAAATACCCCCTACAGGTTATGGCATACTAAGAGATGACCGGCTAAACAAGAAAGGAGGCGGTGTAGCTATAATATTTAAACAGCATCTAAACATCCAGATCTTAAAATCATCAGCTCCACAAATAGGCAATGAAGAAATAATATATACCAACCTCAAAATAAACCAAAACAAAACCATCAACATAATTGGATGCTACTTCCCACCTGGCCAAAACATCCCTCCACTAGAAAACCTCCTCAGCTGGTCTACCCACCATCTCCCCCAAGAAACTATCATTGTAGGTGATTTCAATATTGACTGGCAATCCTGTTCTGGCAACCATCCAACCCATCATATAAACCTTCATGGCTTCACCCAACTAGTCCAGTCGCCAACCAGGATAAATAAAAATCCAGCAAGCATACTACCCTGGACTGGATACTAGTCAGTAAGAACCCCCAGTCATATATAACAGGCTGCTTATCAGATAGCCTCAGTAATCACTCCCCAACATTCCTACTCAAAAAATACATATACCAAGCTAAACCTGTCATCTACCATCAAATACGTAAAAAACTAAACTTTAACCCACTCACATTCATCTCATCCCTCAAAGAATGTAACTGGCATCCTCTGAAGTACCTCAGTCTTGATGACGCAGTTGAATTTTTTAATACTACTTTCCTGAGCATCCTTAATTACCATGCCCCCATAAGACTTTCCAGAATCAAAGCACAACCCTCCCTATGGCTACAGAAAACCACTCAGTCAGAAATGAAAAACAGGGATAAAGCCTGGGAGCACTGGCGCAAAACCAAAACCCCCTCAACTAGACAGAAATTCCTAGAACTACGCAATAGAGTCAAAAAGCTAATAAAAAAGGACAAATTCCAATACTACCAGTCTGCCCTAGACTCCTCTCAACACAGCCCCAAACAATTCTGGTCCTCCATAAACTTCATCCTCCACCCAGGTAAAGTCAGTACCCCTCCTCCTAACATCCCTCACTCCTCAGAAAATATTGCTACCTCATTCAACACGCACTTCACACAAACCATACTATCACTAGCTAAACAACACAACCCCCCTCCCCTCCAACCCACACCTTCAACTAGTAATCTCCCCACTGCCTTCTCTTTTTCTCCTGTACCTACCTCAAACATAAAAAAACTCTTAACTAAACTTAAGCCCACCAGATTAGCAGACAATCTCCCAAGTGAATACCTACAAATCGCAGCTGATGCTCTGGCCTACTCAGTAACCATCTTGATTAACCAATCTCTGTCAGAAAGTTACGTTCCCACACGGTGGAAAGTATCACATATAATTCCCCTCCACAAAGGCGGACCCTCCACAGAACTAACCAATTACCGCCCCATAGCTATTCTCTCTCCACTCTCCAAAATACTAGAGAGATGCATACACTCTCAGGTCTCAGACTACCTCCTTACTAACAACCTCCTTTCCAATACTCAGCATGGTTTCCGACCAAACCATAGCACCACCACTGCCTTACTCTCCTTTACTGGCACTATCCTTCAGCATAAAAACAATGGCTATCTCTCCTCTGCTACTTTCCTAGACCTATCTAAAGCATCTGACATGGTCCCACACAAACAACTTATCTCTGTCCTCAATAACCTATCCTTCTCATAATCAGTCACCAACTGGGTTCAGAGTTACCTGTCTGACCGCCAACAATCTGTTGTATGGCAGAATGACATATTTCCCCAACTACCTGTCTCCATAGGGGTTCCCCAAGGATCCATCCTTGGACCCCCCTACTCTTCTCTGTTTTCACCAATAATCTAGCCTCTGCCACCAAACATGGCACACTCATACAATATGCAGATGACTCAACCATTGTCTGCTCAGCCCAGTCCCTACCCAAACTGCAAAAAGTCACACAGGAAGCCTTTTCCTCTATTGAAACTTGGTTATCCGATGCCCAATTAATACTCAACCCAAACAAAACTAAACTACTCATCTTCCAACCCACCAAACATACTCAAAACAACTCTCACTTTAACATCACAGCAAAAGGCAATACCACTATATACCCAACTGAACACACCAAATTGCTAGGAGTGGAAACAGACAAACTAAAATTTGACATTCACATATCCTTGACCATAAAAAAGTCCACAAAAAACTAGGAGCACTATACAGAAATAAGCAACTTCTCACCAAAGCAGCAAAGATTTCAATAGCAAATTCCCACCTTATCTCCACCCTACTTTATGTCTGTCCAATATATACCAACCTAAGGCAATGCGATCTAAACAAGCTAGAGACCTGCTACAACAAAATCGTCAAATTCGCCACAGGGGCATCCTACCGTAGTCACCACTGTCTCTCACTTGCTGAACTGGGCTGGCTTGAACTCCCTCACCTCCTTCAATAGTATCAACTCTCACTTGCCCACAAACTAGTAAATCATCCACTAAATGTCCCATCCCTCCAGAATCTACTCCAACCCTATCGCACCACCAGACCACTAAGATCCAGCAACAGAAATCACTTGCAGATCACTAAAGCCAATAACTCTGCTGGTGAAGCACTATTCTCTTGCACCATAGCCAAATTATGGAACTCCCTCCCACCCACAATTACCTCCGTACCATCAAGCACCCACTTCAAAACTTTACTAAAAGCTCACCTAAAAACATGCTGGCTATGCCCTTGCAGCTCCCACTCTAATATCACCCTCCCGATCCAACCACTACCTTTCTTTCCACTCCACTAACTACTTTGATTATAGCAAGCTCAGATGCTCATAAGCCAGTATTTATTATACAGCAGGAACTTCTTCTTGTAACATTTGTTAATGTCTGTTATGTACTTCACAGATAAAGACTCTACTTGTCTACTGATGTACTATGTTCTTCATCTGTAAATATGTTGTAAGTAATTGCTATGTAAATTGTTAATCTCTATGTAATCCAATGCAACTACTGTCTGTTTATTTTAACTGTGGAGCTTTTCTCCCCGGGCCTCCGCTGAAAATGGACCTACGTCCAGTCGGACACTCCCGGTCAACAAATATAAATAAAATAAATAAATAAAATAAAAACTATGTTCTGTTTTAAAAAGTAAACAATGTATCATTAGTTAAATGAAATTGGTTGATTTTAAGGGTCTTGTGATGTACTTTTCGGGAACAACTGCAACAAGCATATCTGGATCCTGCAACCAACAACAAAGAATTGTAGACAGTTTGCTAAAAATACAGTTTAATCCTCCTGTGACAGTTGTGTAAGTCCGGACCAAGCAAGTAGCAAAAAAAAAGGGAGACTAGAGATAAAAACATAAGACATGTGGTATGTCCCTCAATGAACAACCTGGTCGAGAATCTGCTGCCATCATGGGTGAAGTTCTGAAAGTAATTACCCGATTCAGGAACCTTCCAGAACGAAGATTCAACTGATCTCCCAAATATGATTTCTTGCCTTTTGCACCACCAATCTGTTATCCCGTTACCAAGAACAGGTATCCAGCAGCAGTCTGATATCTTCGCTAATAAAAGCCTCCTAATGAAAAACACTCATGGTCTTCCCCAGCGCACACTCTACATAAATCCATTTAACAACTGCCAGCTTTCTGCACTGTTTGATTTCATATTCACTCTACATAAATCCATATAACAACTGCCGACTTTCTGCCCTGTTTGATTTCATATTCACTCTACATAAATCCATACAACTGCGGACTTTCTGCACTGTTTGATTTCATATTCACACTAGATAAATCCACATAACTACTGCTGACTTTCTGCATTGTTTGACTTCATCATATTCAGCTGTCATATCCACTGTTAATATACTACTATGTGCAGTCCTCAGTCGACTGGCAAACCACTCTTTATACTGTGCTAGGCCATTTCTATTACACACCCCAGCTTACTTTAACCAGCCTACAAACTGCATCAATTATTCAGACTAGATTTCTTACTTCTTTGCAGGTACATCAAGTAGTCAATATGCGTTGGTGTGTGTGTGTGTGTGGGGGGGGGGGGGGGGGCAATCAATGTCAGATGCTAGCTGCAGTTGAAGTGAATCTGTCAGGTCTCCTTCCACTGACACTTTCACATGTAATTTAGTAGCCTGAAGATACAACTGAGCAAATCTGATTTTGTACACAGACGGATAAGTCCTAGGTTAAAAGTACTGCCAGGAGTATCTCAGTTTCAAAACTGAATATAAACTTTCTAGAATCTTTTATAGCTGGAAAACCATATTCCATAAAACACTAGAAAACTGAAAGCAAAGCAGTAGGAAATGGAAACACTTCAAAAGATTAATAAATGCAACATAAATGTGAAGGGACAGTTGTGCCTCCATCCTCCTGCAGATCCTCAAAATTCCCTATCAAAACAGATATATCCCAAAAGCCCTTAAAAAAACAAATGCACACACTCCATGGACAGATAATTGTATCTCTTTTCTCTAGCCAGTAGACGCCACAGCCCTCGCTACACTTATCTGACCAACCACCAGTGAAATATAAGCAAACAGCATGAATTCCCACATATGTGTACTCATTCATTACTTTGGGAGCTCATGCATTTCAACTGGTGTTGTTTTAACTGCTATTAATTAAGCTACTTAATGCATCAGAAACTGTATACAGCATTAGCAGCAACCCAGGACTAGTGTTTTTTTAATCTACTAACTATACCCAAGTTATGTGTGTGAAATGCTGTGTATCATTCAGAATTAACCTTTGGTTTTATCTATTTATCATGCTGGATTGATACATTTGAACATACACAATGTTAGTCAATTATTTATCCTCCTATTTACAAAAGGAAAAAATTACTTGTTGTACAGACACTGAGCAAAATAAAGATGCAGATACACCAGACAGATCAGCTGTCATCTGACTTTGGCAGTGTTACTTGTGTATACAGCCCAGTGTACGGAAAATAATATATCACAGTCAGAGCAGTACATACAAGCCAGTAAAGTGATGTGCACTGTTACATCTGCACATCAGAGTTGACTGCCAAGTACGAAACAGCTACAAGCTAAAGCAATAATCCTTGAAACCTCAGCCAATATCACTACTGCTCATAAAGCAAAAACAAGATGACAGGTAAGACCAGCTGAAGAACAGCACTCAAATTTAACCTGTCAAACCAGTGCTGTGATAAAGAGGAATAAATTCCTGACTGTGGCCCAGGTGTCCTGGATTCGATTGGTAGCTCAGGTGTGAGAGACACTGATGAGGGAGTATGGGTGAAGAAATGCACATGGGTACAACTTACGGTTGATCTCTAGTGAAGGTTAAAGACTCTTATAGGGGGCTTTGTCTTCAGGAAGGCAGGGCACTTGTTGAGTCACTCCAGAGGTGGAATGATACACCAGCACACCCACTGCACATCTGTCCTTTTAACAGCATGTGTGCTTCAGGGGTGAGAATTTAACGATATCAATAAAAATCTTTCTCAGCAGCACATAAGAAACTGTCCTCTGGCACCTCATCCTTCTTACCAGTCCAGAACTTGAGCAGAAGAAAATCCGGGTGAGTTTGTTTGGTTAAACTGATGTTAATTGATGATTATTTGTATTATATATAAATGTTTTTTTGACTGTTGTTTCTGTTTCCTCTACAAGGCTATAGTTGTCGAGGAGCTAGGGAAATAAAAATTGTTTTTCTGCCTTTTGCCTTCTTTATGGTGTTTGGATTACATTGTTTCAGGATTGCATGTCATATTTTATATTACAGCTGAAGGCAGTAGTACTCAGTGGATGTCACAATGGCTATGCTTCAGAATGATTTGGATAGCAATGACCTTCAAACGGTGTTGGTATCTCAGCAAAATCGAGCATTAAACAGTAACCAGTTGGGTAGTGTTTACTCTCACAGGATGAGTTGTTTAATATACAAGCTAAACTCAACAGACAACCCTCTCCTCCTCCCAACAAATTCCAACACATGTGAGAGATGCAACCATATAGCCAAACTGGAGGCTAAGGTCTCTCAACTCAGTACTGGCATAACCAGTCAGGAGGAGAAGGAAGCCACACTCACTACAATTCCAGTCTCACATAGACCTACCACGACAGCAAACCAAACACATAATCACACAAAAACATACTCGGAGGCTCTGAATAAAGATCTGCCTAAGCAGCAGAGACCTCCAAAGCAGACACCCAAGCAACCGCTACCCCAAAACAAAACACGTGCAACACATATCTCACAAAGCCAGTGTGCCGAACAGTCACAGCCCTTAAGACTAAACAACACACCTGATACACTTGTAATAGGTGACTCTATCGTCAGGCACACTGACGTCCCGCTCACCAGGCTGAACAAGGAGTGGGTCACGGTGAGCAGCCTGTCGAGCGCTAGGATCCGCCACATAACACAAGCACTCAGGTCACTCCAAGGCAAGTACAAATATGACTCAGTCATTGTCCATGCTGGTGTGAATGACCTGAGACGTACCTCCCTGGACTACATGAAAATAGACATAAAGGAACTCTCTGTAGCCCGGGCCGGTATGACCCTGACCTTGAGTAGCATCTTACCCTCACCAAGAATGATGGCACAATATGAAGACAAGATGATCAATTTCAACAATTGGCTTAAGTACTGGTGTCATTCAAAGGGGATCCAATGCCTGTCAGCTTGGGATGATATGCCCGACAAGCCACGATGGCTTGCACCTGTCACCCCCGGGCTTTCGGTTATTGGCAAAGGCTCTTGCTACCCCCACAGTGCCTTTTTTAGGCAAGGCTCAAAAGACAAACCCACCTCCATAGGTATCACAAGGGATAAGAAACTAAGAGTAATGCTACTCAACGCCAGAAGTCTAAACCTCAAGATGCACGCACTCGAAACTCTCCTTAGCATGGAGAGCATCGATATCTGTGCAGTAACAGAAACCTGGTTCAGAGCTCCCGAGAGCACCCCAGCACTACCAGGTTATACCTCATACCATGCTTTTCGGCCCCAAAACTTGGACTGAACCACAAAAGGAGGGGGAGTATCGATATTCATCAAAGATACCCACACCTCCAGGTTGGTGGCAAAGCACGAAGCATCAGAGACTATCCATGTACTAACAGTGGGTAAAACTGCCTTCCAGTTTATAGCCTGCTACAGACCACCCTCCCAAACCCAGGAACCCCACTCGGCCTTTCTGAGAACACTGGAAAATATGAAGGTCTCTCCAAACACCATTATATTGGGCGACTTCAACTACCCAAACATAGATTGGGAGCATTACTCTAGCTCCAACACCCTAGCCCAAAGGTTCCTAGAATTTATAAACTCAAATGCTATGGAATAACTTACCACCACTCCCACAAGAGGGGAAAACATACTGGACCTGATAATCACCAACATGGGGACTCTATGCTCCAGACCAGAAGTGTATCCCTCACTGGTAAGATCAGACCATAAACTAATCTCACTGGATATTCACATCCCGACCCCACTCCCTGCCCAGAAAACCACAGTGAAAAACTTCTCTAAAGCAAATTTCACACTCCTCAAAACCGAGGTAGAATCCTTCAAAGCCCCCAGGCCTGTGGAAAATACGGCCCAGACTGCAGAATCCTTTATAAACACATTCTATGAACACCTTCAGGAATGCATGGATCATGCGATCCCAAATAAAACCAAGACCCAATCCTCCAAAGGCAGACGTCCTGTCTGGTGGACCCCAGCCATAAACAAACTATACAATAGATGGAGGAAGCTACTAAATGATAGAGCAAAATCCCAAAAAGGGAAGGCATCACTGATCAGTATTAGCAAAAAACTACGGGCACTCATAAAATTGTCTAAGGCCCGCTTCAAGAGAAAAATTGCACAGGACACTAAGGATAATCACAAGGCTTTCTTTAGTTATGTTAGGAACCTGGGTGGTAATTCCCAGATATGCTCAGAATTAGTCCAAAATGACAAAAAATACACTGAACCCACAGACATTGCCAACATCCTAGCTGACAGGTTCAGCACAAACTCCCACCAAAGGGCAAATATCTATCCCAGCAGAGTGCTGCCCCCCTGACATCTCAGATGCTCAGATAAGAGCCGCCCTCTCCAAAGCAAAAAACACAGCATCAATGGGACCAGACGGTGTCTCGGGCTGCGTCCTACATGAACTCCAAGAAGAGCTAAACCAAACATAAAACTACTGTTCAATCTCAGCCTTACTACAGGATATGTGCCCAAAGAGTGGCGTACAGCAACAGTGGTCCCTCTCCATAAAGGTGGTGCCTCAACGGATCCTGGAAACTATCGCCCCATAATCCTGACTAGCTTGGTCTGCAAAGCTATGGAAAGGATCATCATGGACCTCTAAAGATATTGGGGACCTACAGACACTGGATCCTACCCAGTTCGGTTTTGTTAAGGGCAGATCCTGCCTCTTAAACCTGGTTGATTTCTTTGAAACAGTCACCAAGGCCATTGACGAGGGGAAGGTGGTCCACACAGCCTACCTGGACCTCGCAAAAGCCTTCGATACAATACCCTACTCGGGCATTATAGATAAGCTCACCAGCTTAAATATAAAACCCTATGTCACTAGATGGATTGCAAACTGGCTCAAGGACAGAACCCACATGGTTAGAATTGCTGGAGCCATGTCAGACTCCAAACCAGTTACAAGTGGTGTCCCACAAGGCTCAGTCCTGGGACCTCTCTTGTTCGGTATATATTTCTCGGAGGTACAGGCCAACACAGAAGGACTGTAGCTGACCAAGTTCGCAGATGACTGCAAACTGGGCGCCATAATCGACTCTCCAGCCGACACAAGCATCCTCCAAAAGGGCCTCATAGAAACAGACAACTGGTGCCAGAGCCATGGCCTCAAGCTAAATGCCAAAAATTGTATAGTCATCCCCTTTAGCAAAAACAAAGTGCCCACAAATTACCACATAGGTGGTAATCCATTAAGTACAGAAGAAGTAATTAGGGACCTGGGGACCCAAGTTGATAGCAATCTCTCATTTGACAACCACGTGGCCAAAGTGGTTAGAAAAACATTTTATATAGCCCACCTAATCATGAAGGGATTCACATCTAGATCAGGGGAGGTCATCGTGCCTCTTTACTCATCCCTCATCAAGCCCATAATTGAGTACAATGCCCCTTTTGGGATGTACCTTACCGACACCTGCAGCAACTGGAAAGACCCCAAAAGTACCTCACCAAGAGGATCAAAGGGCTCAAACAGATGCCATATGCTGCCCGGTTAAAGAAACTCCAGCTCTACTTAGTGGCATACCGCCTGTTCAGAGGCGATCTGTGCCTGACATATAAAGCCATGTCCAACCCAGAATTAATGGACATGCTGCACCTCAGAAAATCCAAATCCCATCGAGCCACGGCTCGAGAGACTTGAACCTCAGCACTGAAATAAATAGGACATGCTGGAGGGACAGATTCATAACCCAGAGGCTCCCTTCACTCTGGAATAAAATCCCAGTCCAGGTTAGGCAGAGTCCCTCATTGACTCTCTTCAAGAGGAATCTTAATGAGTGGATGGGAGATCGTAGGTTTACCCCGGGTATCACTTCTGTGTCACTGTTAGACAGAGGCACAGTATACTAACCTCGAAAAAGGGCATAGCAAAATAAATTTAAAATGGGTGGCGAAAGCCAAACACATTCTGGCTAGGCTTATAAATGCCCTAGGGTAGATAGCCTAGTATGAACCTATGAACCTAATAAGTTGTTGTCACTTGAGAAGAAGGAAGTTAAGGAATGTTGATAAAATGATGTTGGAATGTTATTTAGAAATGAACTTAACCCTGAGTGGTTTGCATTTAGACAAACGTCCTACATATCCTCTTGTGGGTGAGAATTCAAATTTGTGGGACAAGTGGCAGGATATCAGCCTGTGATGTTCAAATGAATAAACATTTTGAATGAATACGGAAAGAGGAAATATTCTCATTTATTTTCAAGATTCAAAAGATGGAGACGAATTTAAAATATGAAGTTTTTCCAAGTCTAAATTTGCAGAAATTATGGGATGTAATAAATTGGAAACAACTATTGTAAAACAAAAGCATAAGAAGTTACAGTATGTTCAGGATGATTACACAAATGCTAAATTGTTTTCCTGGCAAAGAAATGCTGAGAATAGAGTTTGACATAATCGTAATTCTTGACGCCAATATGTCTTACATAACAATACTACCAGTGAAAGTGAAAGCATGCTGAAAAACATTAGTTTCAACTTCAGAAGGGGAAGAGGTATACAAGTATGCATTCTGTACCGCTTGAGGATTTGAGAACTGGCTATTGTACTGTAGAACAACTTAGGGGGAAGGGCTGTTGCAGCAGGAAATCAGACAGTATGTGGTGGCAACGAGGAAGGAGACAGAGGCGTGCAAAAGGAACTTTGGGTTTCACAGGTAGTTTGTAATGCAAGGAATAATGTGACTGCTAATTTTCAGTGTATTTATGTTTTTAATACAACAGCTGAAGTTCTTTTTTTTATCTCAGAATGTGACAGTATCAGGACTAATATTGTGGGACATCTTTTGATTGATGACTTACAGGCGCTTTACGTGTAGCCAAGCACTTTCTGAACATGTTTTTTCATTGTTTGACAAAGGTCTATCATTTGTACCTACTATTTTTCTAACATGGGAAGGTATTATGACTGATTTGTTTAGATTGTGTAGGAAATTATGACTAAGATTATTTTTCCAACACAAGGTATGTATCAGAGTCTGTCCTTAATGAAGGACATAGTGACACTTCTCTATCTGATCTGTCAATTTATCCAACTGATAGTGAATTATCTACAGAAAAGCACCATAACACAATACTGGATAAAGGTTATGAACATATTCTTAGGTCAAAGTTTGGGAATAAAATTTTGTTTCTTCCATCCAGAAGTAATACACTATAAATCAGGGCAACAAAGCAATTTAATTTGAAACAACATGAATGAAATGTAAGATTGATGAAAAATAAGTTAGTTGTGTGTAAAGCAGATAAAGGGAGCAATGTGACAGTGATGGAGAGAACACTGTACATTAGTATGCGTAATTCTTAGCTGAATGTGTCAAGTAATTACTAATTAATTATAGTAAATATGATGAGTACAATCGGGAATAGTGTTACTTGTTAAAAAGAGGATTACAGTTGGAATTTCTTTAGGATACTGACTAAGGATCTTTGTGTGAGGTATCCAAGTCACCCTATTTTTTATGCAATACTTAAGATCCGCAAGTCTGTTTCGAATTCCGGTGGTCCAATTATTTCTAGCATGGGTAGTTTTCTTAAAAGAGTTGGCATTTTGCTGGATGGCATTATTTAAAAAAACTGTGGCTCAAACAAAACATTTTAATAAGAATACTTCAGAGGTAGTTGCTAGATTCAAATGGCTTCAATGGTGTGATGGGTTTTATTTGGATGAATTTAGATGTAAGTTTGAATACATTTATATAACATACTACCAGGATTAGTGCTATGGCTCATTGTTTAAGTGAAGGTCCATTTGCTTCATAAATGTTATCATTGCTGGATTTTTGCTTGGTTTATAATGCATTTTAATTAGGAGATAAGTGGTTGTTCAAAAGAAAGCCATTACTATGGGTGCCCAAATATTTTTGACCAATTTTAAAGAGAAGCTATGAAAGCAGATTTTTTTCTTGTGATTTTGTAGTTGAATATGTAAGGTACACAGATGATTTGTTATTTTTGTGCAAGGATGATAAAAAACAAGTTGTTGATTTTACTGAAAGGCTGAATGCTCCAGATCCTCCCACATTCCGAAGACATGCAGTAGGTAAATCAGACACGCTAACTTGGCCGTAGGTGCGTGTGTGTGTGCGTGTGCAAGTGAGTGGTATGAAAGAACTACCTCAGCAGGGCTAGCCACCCCTGTGTTGTAAATCTTGGCTCGAGATGATTGTCACTGCTAAAGGGACATGTGCAAAATGGGAAAAGGGGTTCAGGATGGATGGATGCAATTGCTGTTTTGATTATTCAGTCATGGAAGTATAATTTTCTGAACATTACTTTAAAAGGGGTAAATGGAAAAAAATATTAAATCTAAGTTGTACAGGAAAGTCACTTCAGCTAACACATTTTACATGCTACTAGCGCCCATCTGTCACATTTAATTTGTTCATTAGCAATGGAAGAATTCATACGATTGAAAAATATGACAGATAACATGACTTTGAAAGTGTTAATGGAGGATACACTATAACAATTGTTATCTAGAAGTTATTCTGTTAAAATGATTCTGGACAGCATAAAGTTTTTGGAGGAGGTGCTAATTTAAGCTTGAGATCTACACTGTATGATATGTAAAGTGGGATGGAAATAATGCCAATGAAGCTGAGGTTGGAAATTATCACTCCAGAGAAGTTGTATTGTGTAACCAAATATACAATTTTCACTTGGATGTTTGTTGATATAATTAAAATGATTTGGCACATACTTTTGTGCGACTCCAGGATAAGAGAGATACTATCAAGGTTCTCCATTTTTCCCTATAGCAGACATGAATTGTTAAAATATACAGTGGATATAAAATGTGTACACACCCCTGTTAAAATGCCATTTTTTTGTGATATAAAAAAATGAGACCACAATAAATCATTTCAAAACTTCTGCCACATTTAATATGACCTATGATCTGCACAATTCAACTGAAAAACAAACAAATCTATTGGGGGAAAAATATACAAAAAAAAGCGTACAATAAGCTGGTTGAATACGTGTACACACCCTTAAACTAATACTTTGTTGAAGCACCTTTTGATTTAATTACAATATTCAGACTTCTTAGGTACACACCTGCCATCAATTAAAGAGACTCTGATTAACCCCAAATAAAGTTCAGCTGCCCTAATAAGATTTTCCTGACATTTGCTCAGCTGCCTGCTACAGCAAAAGCCATGGTTTACAGAGAGCTTACAAAGCATCAAAGGGGTCTCATTGTTGAAAGGTGTCAGGAGAAGGGTACAAAAAATTTCCAAACCATTGGATATACCTTAGGAACACAGTGAAGACAGTCATCAAAAAGTGCAGAAAATATGGGACAGCAGTGACATTGCAAAGAACTGGAAGGACTTCCAAAATTGATGAAAAGACAAGACAAAAACTGGTCAGAGAGGCTGCCAAGAGATTTACAACAACACTGAAGGAGCTGCAGGAATTTCTGGCAATTACTGGTTGTGTACTACATGTGACAACAATCTCCCATAGTCTCCATATGTCTGGATTATGGGGTAGGGTTACAAGACAGAAGTCTTTTCTTACACAGAAAAGCGTCCAGGCCCGGCTAAAATTTGCAAAACACTACATCAAGTCTCCCAAAAGCATGGTGGGAAAATGTGGTATAGTCTGATGAGACCAAGGTTGAAGTTTTTGGCCACAATTCTAAAACGAGATCTGGGAAGATCAAGGTGCATCATGGGATAGGGTGTTGGCCTCGAGCTGGCTGAAGACCTCGAGCTTTTGCAGTTGGCCAAGTCAGAGCTGAGGATCGGCTCCGAACCCATCAGTAAGAATGAATGGTGAGCTAGAACATCACATTTAAATTTTTGGAATGACCCAGCCAGAGCCCAAACCTAAATCCAATAGAAAATCTGTGGGATGACCTGAAGAGGGCTGTGCACAAGAGATGCCCTCGCAATCTGACAGATTTGGAAAGCTTATGCAAGGAAGAGTGGTCAAATATTGCCAAGTCAAGATGTGCCATGCTGATAGACTCCTACCCAAGAAGACTGAATCTTGTAATTAAATCAAAATGTGCTTCAACAAAGTATTAGTTTAAGGGTGTGCACACTTATGCAACCAGCATATTGTACGTTTTTTATTTTTTATATTTTTTTCCCTAACAGATTTGTTATAGGTCACATTAAAGGTGGGAAAAGTTTTGAAATGATTTATTGTGGTCTCATTTCTTTATATCACAAAAACCTGGCATTTTAACAGGGGTGTGTAAACTCTTTATATCCACTGTGTGTGCGTGTGTGTGTGTGTCTATAGATATATATATATATATATATATATATATATATATATATATATATATATATATATATATATATATATATATGGGTCTATATGACTTGGTCGACAGTTCATATGATCGACTGTTTATTTGGTCGACAGTTCATTTGATCGACAAGCATTTGCCCCCTTCCCCAATGTTGTGTGACCCTGGAGTTGATATATATAGTTAGGGGGGGTGTGGGGGCACAGTCCCCCACATTGGGGGGTGTGGGGGGTGAAGCCCCCCACCTAAAATGTTTGCCGATCAAATGAACTGTCGACCAAATAAACAGTCGATCATATGAACTGTCGACCAAGTCATATAGACCCATATATATATATATATATATATATACATATACATATATAGGCAAATATGGTAGCACAAGTCTCAAGGATTAAAGCTAAAGAAAGAAGAAGGTATGAGGCTTTCGGTGGTTGGCTATGGTAAAAAGATCTGAAATACAAAGAAGGGTGAAGACAAGAGGAACAGCAGCAGACTTCAGAGGAATGGACAGACAGAATTAAAGTTATAGTTAAGAGTGACTTTGCTCTGGCAGAGGTAAAGTGAATGGCAGAGATCTGCACATGCAGAACAAGTAACAGGGGAAATCATAGTAGATTTGGGGAAAAATAATTAACAGTAGAGGATCACAACTACAGCAAAGAAGAAATGTGTCTGATTTTGCCTTTATCACAAGGAGAGAAAAGGGCTGGAGCAAAGCAGACAGAAGACAACAATTATCATTCCACATTACAATACAAAACTGCTAAGTAAGGAAGGTACACCAAATGCAGAAATTTTACATTAGTGGACAAAGAATCTTTTTTTTTTTCTCCCCTCCTTTACTGATATTCTGACAGCCGTCCCAGTGTCCCATGCCCTATGCTGGGTCTAGCCCTACACAAATTCAACCCCCAATCTAATTCCAGAATTTACACCAGAGCATTCAAGGACCCTAAGGGAATTTGGGGAGGGGGGGTCAACTGTCCATCTTCTAGCTGGTGGGGGTTATATATGATGTACCATCTTTTCCCACACCTTCCTCTTGCACTTGTTGACATACGTCAGAGGGCAATTCCCCTTTCTGAACCACACCCACTCCTATGGACAATCATCAATGAATGCCCATCACTCCCTCAGGGAAGGAGAGGGCCTTGGGACCTTTGGCTCTGATGGAGCAAAGTGATCAGAGTGCTTTCAGCCCCCCTTGGCAGCCTTGAGGTCCTTGGGGCTTCAATGGGACTTATCCCCCTTGCTGGTTGAAGAAAATGACTTGCTGGTAGAAGCCCCTTGAAAACCAGCTTGGCTCTTCTCTCATTAACAGAGCATGAGTTGAAACACATGCATATAGAACAAAGATAGTCTAAGTGGGCAGCCCCTAAACAATAAACATACAAATTATGTGCATCCTATGGTCGAAGCTTTTGCTCACACTCTGAACACTTCATAAACCCTGCAACCATATCAAAAAAGCACAATACTACACTACAATCAATCACAGACCTAACCCAACCTAAAACTACTAGAACAACAACAAACAGCTATAAAATACCACACATTAAAACACTGATAACAATAAAGGGCAGGAAAAACCTGCAGAACCCTACCTACAAAACTATCAATCCTACCCCACTATCTAAAACTATACAACACACTATGAAAAAATACACCTATAAAAAACTATGGTATACAAACTGGCACACAAAGGCTAGAGGAGAAAACCTTAGTTTAACACTGGCAAAAAAGGAAAGAAGAAATTCAGAGCAATGACAGAACTGCTATCCAGGAATAGTGGCAAATGAGATCTGAGGTTGTCCTAAGGAGTACAAGATTATGAGTAGAGGAGGTGGAGCTCAGTGGGCTGAAGTCTGTGAAATGTGGCTGGCTTTGTATCCGAGTTGGATCTGATAATCCACAGATTGAATCCTAATGGTAAAGACAATATCAGATCTGTCCAATTTCCTGTTAGAAACTAGAAAAGTGCAGTTCCCTTTGAAGAAGGTGGTTACATGGAGGAGCCATGAAAATATGGATCTATTAGTCTTATTTATTCTAGAGAAATTAATGGAGAAAAAGACAGCATAGGTTCATAAGTGGGTACTAGGCTATCTGCCCCGAGGGCATTTATAAGCCTAGCCAGAGTGTGTCGGCTTTCGACGCCCCATTGATTAACTGATCCTCTGTCAAGCAGAGCCAATGAAGTGATCCCAAGGGTGTATTTTCTGTTACTCATCCACTCGTCAAGGTTTCTCTTGAAGAGTGTTAGTGAGGGGCTCTGCCTTATGTAATTTGGAATTTTGTCCCAAAGCATGGGGAGTCTCTGTGACAGGAATCTATCCCTCCAGCATGTTCTATTTATTGTTGTGGCGAGGTTTAGCTCACTAGAGCACATGGCTCACAGTGACTTGGATTTCTTTAGGTGGAGCATGTCCATCAATTCTGAGTTGGACATGGCTTTGTAAGTCAGGCAGATATCACCTCTGAGTAAGTGATATGCCACTGAGTACAGCCAGAGTTTTTTCAGTCGGGCTGCATAGGACATATGCTTGAGACCAGTAATCCTCTTGGTAAGATATTTTTGTGGTCTTTCCAGCTGTTGGAAGTGTCTTCTGAGGTACATCCCAAATGGGGCATTGTACTCTATGATGGGTCTAATGAGCGACAAGTAGAGGGGCACTATAAACTCTATTTCTAGATGCAAACCCTTCAGTAATTACATGGGCCACATAGAAGGATTTCCTAACTACTCTGGCAATATGACTGTCAAAGGAGAGATTACTATCTACCTGGGTCCCCAGATCTCTTATTACCTCTTCCGTATTAAGGGGGCTGCCACCTATGTGGTAAATCGTGGGTGTTTCGTTTTTCCCAAATGGGATGACTATGCATTTTTTGGCATTTAGCTTGAGGCCATGACTTTGACACCAGGTGTCCATCTCAGTAAGGCCCTTTTGGAGGATGTCCGTGTCAGCCGGAGAGTCAATTATGGCTCCCAGTTTGCAGTCATCGGCAAACTTGGTTAGCTATAGTCCTCCTATGTTTGCCTGTACTTCTGAGAAGTATATGCCGAACAGTATGGGGTCCCAGGACCGAGCCTTGCGGGACACCACTTGTGACTGGTTTAGAGTCGGACCTGGAGCCCGCTATTCTTACCATGTGAGTTCTGTCTGTAAGCCAGTTGGCAACCCATCTGGTGACGTAGGGGTTTATGTTCAGGCTGGTGAGTTTTTCTGTAATACCAGAGTAGGGAATGGTGTCGAAAGCCTTGGTGAGGTCAAGGTAGGCTGTGTGAACCACCTTTCCCTCGTCTATGGCCTTGGTGACTGTCTCGAAGAAGTCAACCAGGTTTAGTAGGCATGATCTGCCCTTAACAAAGCCGAACTGGGACGGGTCAAGTGTTTGGAGGTTCCCAATGTCTTTGTTAATGAGTTCCATGATGATGCCCTCCATAGCCTTGCAGACCAGGCTAGTCAGGCTTATGGGGCAATAGTTACCAGAGTCAGTTGTGGCCCCTCCTTTGTGGAGAGGAATAACCGTTTTTGTGCGCCATTCTATTGGGCACGTAGCCTGTGGAGAGGCTGAAGTTGAACAGCGTTTTAGGTGGGGGGTTAGTTCGTTCTGTAGTTCATGCAAGACGCAGCATAGGACACCATCTGGTCCCATTGACGCTGTGTTTTTGGCTTTTGAAAGGGCTGTTTTCACCTGTGTGTCTGTGATTTCTGGGACACTACACTTTTCCGGTATTGCTGTGGGCCCTTTTGGAGGCGAGAGGGGGGTGAAGTTTGCTCTGAATGTAGAAGTATCTCCTCAGTGCAAAAGACAGGATAATTTCTGAGCTGGACAAAGACAGCTTTGTAGGATACTGTACGTGTGAATTTCAGTAAGGCCCCTGATGAGATATGTAGAGACCACTAAATCCCAAGTGACTGACAGACAATTTCATTAAAAATATGAAACTTTCTCAAGTATTTTTGTGTGAAATGGTCCACTAACGAATCAGAACTCTAAGGACCATGACATAGCCCCTCTAATGCTGTGCATTTGAAGAAATTAACAGAGAAGTTAACGGGGATAATGGTAGAGTTCAAAATGGATAATCAGGCATTAAATTAAACAACAAGAAAAAGAGGGTAGCAGTTACAGGGATATTTTCTAAAGAAAAAAAGATCAGTGGGTGAATGTAAAAGTGCTCTGAGCTAGTCCCATGCATTAAAAGCTATCACACTGAAGCCAGAGACACAATCAAACTTTTCACTGAAAACATAAGCACCGGTACAGTGGCAAGTTTACAGACAGATACAGTACAGGCTGCAGGGTGGGTGGATAATTAGCTGCTAATGACTGGTGCTTTAAGGCAGACTAGGGAACGAATCCTAGGAATGACAGGAGTGTAAGATATTTTGTGGGTCATAACGATACCTGTAACAAATCATACAGAATAATGTAAACATGAACAAATTAAGGCAAACAGGACTGTACTGTATACAACCAGTAGAATGGACTCCATGGATACCAATGTCATGCCTCAATGTACAGGAACTGGAGAAAGCATATGTACAAAAAGTACCCAGTTTTGATCATTATATTAAGAGAAGGCTGTACACCTGCTAAATAAAATTTAATGAAAAATGAGTGAAATGGCAAGAGGATAAGGATGGACACGTGGCAGTGGACAGTGAAAGAGACAAGAGAGTTCATGGACAAGAATGCATATCACTGTAAGTAAATAAGTGGTTGGACAGGGTTGATCAGGAATGAAAGACAGAAAGAAAAGAAAAGAGAATATCTGCTGGTTTAATGTACATGGTTAAGACCCCAAGGCACTACTGAGCTTTACTCTTTATCCTGTAGTCCTGAGTTTCATTCTCTCAGTTTCAGCTTAAATGCATAACCTGCGACTCTGAATCACTTAACTAGATGGTACTCCACGATCACCAAGGAACGTGTAACCTACTTGACTTACCATGTCACCAAAGTAATATTAGTCAGAAAAGGATCCAGTTTAGGAGCGCCTCAAGAAAATACTAAATCGCAATGATAGTAGTAGAGATCCTGGAATACCCTTGTAATGGTGTAGCATGAGACAATACAAGGACTCAGTGGTGCCAGGGAAAGGGAAGAAGGGACAGGACAGCATGAATACCTACATGCACAGATTCTAGCTAAAACCTGCGGCAGATCTGACAGACTTGAAGACTTCAACTGGTCTTTTAATATATTCCATAAGTACTAATATCCTGCAAACAGCAAATAATGCCATACTAAGGAAATAAGAGACCAAAGAGAGAGACAGACAAAGAAAGAACATCAGTGCAGAGCGAGTCTTTGATTCAATACAGGTACAATATCATATTGAACTAGTAAGTTAATATGAGGTCATACAGCAGTAGAGTCTACAGTGCTGTCAAGGTATCAGCATAAGAAGTTCTCTGGTTAATAATTCCATCTGACATTATACAATCAGGATGAGAGATGTGTGGTAGCACCAAGAAACAGTTAACAATAAAATGCCCACATCTTTCAAGCATATTATTACAGAAAAGAGAAAGTAGTTTTTAGGCCATGGAAATCTGCATCATGTGACTAGGCATTATAGGTTCATAGGTTCATACTAGGCTATCTGCCCGAGGGCATTTATAAGCCTAGCCCATTGTTTTGTGGCTTACGCCACCCCTTTAGTATGGGGAACTATACCCATTATTTTGCTGTGCCTCTGTCGAGCAGTGACACTGAGGTAATTCCTGGGGTATATCTGCGATCTCCCATCCATTGGTCAAGATTTCTCTTGAACAAGGCCAGCGAGGTGCTCTGCCTCACATGTACCGGGATTTTGTTCCACAGCATAGGGAGTCTTTGGGTGATGAATCTATCTCTCCAGCACGTCCTATTAATAGCCGTGTCGAGGTTTAAGTCTCCGCCCTTGTGGCTCTGATGGATCTAGATTTTTGAGGTGAAGCATATTCATCAAATCTGGGTTTGACATGGCCTTGTATGTTAGGCAAAGGTCACCTCTGAGCAAGCGGTAAGCGACTGAATAGAGCTGGAGTTCTTTCAGTCGGGCAGCATAGGACAGATTTTTGAGACCCTTTATCCTTTTGGTGAGGAACTTTGTGGCCTCTCCAGCTGCTGCAAGTGTCGGGTCAGATACATTCCGAATGGGGCATTGTACTCAATCATTGGTCTGATGAGTGATGAGTAAAGGGAGACTATGACCTCCCTTGATCTAGATGAGAATCCCTTCATGATAAGGTGGGCAATGTAGAAGGACTTCCTAACTACTTTAGCTACATGGGTGTCGAATGACAGACTACTATCAACCTGGGTCCCCAGGTCCCTGATAACTTCTTCTGTGCTCAGTGGATTGCCACCTATTTGGTAGCTAGGGGTAACCTTGTTTTTCCCGAAGGGTATGACTATGCATTTTTGGCATTTAACTTTAGGCCGTGGCTCTGGCACCAGTTATCCGTTTCTGTGAGACCCTTCTGAAGGATATCTGTGTCAGATGTGTTTTCTACTATGGCGCCAGCTTGCAGTCATCTGCAAACTTTGTCAGCCATAACCCTCCTGTGTTTGCTTGTACTGGAAAAGTAGATGCCAAACAAGAGTGGGCCCAGGACTGAGCCCTGTGGGACACCACTTGTGACAGGCTTTGAGTCTGACATGGCGCCAGCAACTCTGACCCTGTGGGTTCTGTCACTCAGCCAGTTTGCAACCCATCTTGTGATGTATGGGTTAACATTTAAGCTGATGAGTTTTTCAATGATACCCGAGTGGGGTATTGTATCAAGGCCTTAGCCAGATCGAGGTAGGCTGTATGGACTGCCTTTCCCTCATCAATGGCTTTGGTGACTGTTTCAAAAAGTCAACCAAGTTTAAAAGGCATGATCTGCCTTTGACAAAGCCAAACTGGGTTGGATCCAAAGTCTGCAAATTCCCTATGTCTTTATTTATGAGGTCCATTATGATCCTCTCCATGGCTTTGCAGATAAGGCTTGTCAAGCTAATGGGCGGTAATTTCCAGGGTCTGTGGAGGCACCGCCTTTGTGAAGTGGGACCACAGTTGCAGTGCGCCACTCCTGGAGTGCGTATCCAGAGGTAAGACTTTGATTAAACAGCTGTCCTAGCTGTGGGTTTAATTCCTCATTGAGTTCGTGGAGCACACAGCTGGGGACACCATCGGGTCCCATGGATGCTGTGTTTTTGCTTTGGAGAGAGCAGTTCTCACTTGGGCGCTGGAGATGTTTGGGGGCTGCACTCATTTGGTATAGATATCTCTCCTTTTGGGGGGGAGGGGAGAAGTTTGCACTGAACCTGTCAGCCAGTATGTTGGCAATGTCTGTAGGATCAGTAATCTTCACATCATTTTGAACTAGTTCTGAGCATATCTGGGAGTTTCTTCCTAGGTTTCTAACATAGCTAAAGAAGGCCTTATGATTGTCTTTTTGAGTCTTTAGCTATTTTTCTCTCGAAATTTGCTTTGGATGATTTTATGAGAGCTCTTAGTTTTTACTTATAGTGATCAAGGGTGTCTTACCTTTTAAGGATTTTGCTCTATCTTGTAGTAGCTTCCTCCTTTTGTTGTAGAGTTTGTTTATGGCTGGGGTCCACCAGACTGGACGCTTGCCTTTGGTACAAAGAGTCTTTGTTTTGCTTGGGATTGCCTTATCCATGCAGTCCTGCAGGTGCTGGTAGAAGGCGTTTGTAAGTGATTCAGCGGCTTGAGTATTGTTTTCCATGGCTCGGGGCCTGAAAGGAGACCACACTAGTCTTTAGAAGTGTGAAGTCGGGTTTTGAGAAGTTCTTTACTGTGGTCTTTTTTATTTCAGGTGGGGGTGGGATGAGGACCTCCAGCGAGATTAGTTTGTGATCTGATCTCACCAGTGAGGGGTATACTTCCGGTGTTGAACATTGTGCTCCCATGTTCGTGATGATGAGATCAAGTATGTTATCTCCTCTTGTGGGGATGGTGACTAGTTGTTCCATGGCATTTGAGTTTATGAATTCCAGGAACTTTTGGGCTAGGGTGTTTGGGCTTGAGTAGTGTTCCTATCTAGTGCATATAAAACGATACCATTGTTAAAATCTAAATGAATAAAAAAAAATATGTGTCAAAGGGGGCAGCTGTCTAAGGATCAAACCCTCTGGAATTCCATAACGGACCAATTCAGAGGATGGAGGACAGTAGGATTCTGTCTGACAGGAACCTCTGACTTGGAAAAGAAAAGAACACTTTACAACAGACCTAGGAAAGGTAAGGCATGCAGTATAATATGAAAGGCCCTGGATAGGTGTACAGAGGCAGACATGATAACAAACTGATGATAAACCCATAAACAAAGGGCATGACCACTGCATGTGTAAAACAGAACAGCTTTGATTAAACATTACTATTACTTAAATATGCTATGTTTCTCTAGATATTCAATGAGATGCAAGGAAATAAGCTTTTCAACATTTTTGTGATGAAATATTAGCTAGCCTTCTGCTGAAGAGACTGACTGTGGCATTGTGAAAGTGGGTGATCAAGGCACATTTCCAAGGACAGAGAGAGCGACAAGAAAATATAGGACAGCAGGGTCTGAAACATTGCTTGGTCCTGCTCTTAATTTGAATTTTACTTTGAACTTTAGTAACATTTCTCATGGTAAACTTTATTTTTCATAAGTAACTGACATTTTGTATGAAGACTTCATGAACAGGTATTTCCTGTTAGCAGCCTTCTACTTCAATCCACTACACTGCACAGCTAGTCAAACTATGATACAAGCATTGAGAGTACAGGTTTACCATTCAGAACAATGGCTACTATGTCAACATACAAACAATGGTGGCTTCTGAGAGGACAATGGGTCTACAGCGTAGTGTCTAACTGGAAAGAAGGTAAAGGTTAACCCTGTGAAAACACATCAGTAACTCAGATTCACATTACAGAAAACATCTCCGGCCACAATGATCAAAGGAAGGATTAAAATGGCTGGTAAGTTATCTTACGTAATCTACCAAAAATGCAAAGCATGCTGTACTACACAATATGTTAGCATCACAAACTTGTTAGGTAGAGTTTACCTAATTTTCTTTTACAAGGGCTGCAAAGAGTAACATTTACCATTTTCTTTCTGCATTTAAAATGAAAAATGACACAGTTTTCTTTCTCCCCTACAAAAAAATCTGTACAAGCTTTCACTATCATTACTCATACAAGGGTGAAATATGCCACAGTTGCAACAATACGGCATTCATATAATGGTGGCCGCTGTATAAATGAGATTTACTAAGGAAGCAAGGTCAATGTCACACACTTTCATTTGTTCTTTATTCACACAAACAGCATAATGTGGCTTGATGAATAAAGAATGGCTACTAATAAAGTCAGTCTACTTAACCAGCACCATATTTTACATCACTGCCATTTGCCAATTCTCTATCCATCTATTTTTTTGTTTTTTCATTCCCTTACTAAAAACTGGGAAATTCCAGGTTACAGCTTAAATTAACAATGGGACTAAGACTTCCTTGCTAAAGGCCAGGCACCCCAAATCCTCACAGCTGCCGCAGTGGAAGAATTTCAGCTCACCCCAGCATCTGCAACAGTTCATCATAGATGTGGGGGATTTCCTACTGAATGCTGCCTATAAACTACTGTAAATTACAGAACAGGATATAATCTGGTTCCAACTTTACAAATCAGTGCAGTTATGGCAAAGACTACAATAACTTGAAAATCTGTAACACACAGCCTGCTTAGGATGACATATCATTTTGGTAACTATCACAACAGATCTGCTTATACATCTCAAACAACATTCATAACAAACGAGAAAAGATTCTTCTAGGCACATTTTTTATTTAGGTTTACAAATGCTGCTGATGTATAATTAAAGCAAAATATTTTTTCTGGCATATCATTTCAACAATTAGTACAACTGCTGGTTACTGGAAAGGAGAGCAGACAGCATGAAAACAACAGTGGACACAGTTCAATCTGACATTGCAGTCCTGCAGTTCAAAGACACTTGCATACTACATGATGCAGTGTGGTTAAATTTTTTCTGCATTCCAGAATTTCCCCTCACATTATTTTTTTTTTTAACTATATAAAAACCAGTAGCGGATATTTTTAATACAGTTAGCAGAGGTTTCGGTTGGCTTAATATACAAAACACATACAGAGTAAATAGCTCTAAAGACAATAGAGGTGTTTGCTCAAATAAATTCTCCAGTTTAACATTGTTCGCTCCTTGCAAAACATCACCTGACCTGTTCCATAATGAGTGCTAACTTATATCATTCACCTGCCATCACAAAAGCAAAAATATTATCGATAACATTCTTTGAAGGGGAAATAAGTTTGAGCTGACAATTATGACTTAAGGTCCCTTTATTATTTTGCTTTTTAAATTTAGCAATAATCCACAACTGGGCGAGGGCAATACTGGACTAACCTTTGGCTGGAAAGATTTCATCATGAGTAGGAAATAGTGCTGTTTTAATCTGACTACATTTGGACATTAAAATCACTTAAAAAGAAGAATCTGATGCACAGAAAAACAGCAGGCATGATGTTCAGTAACCGGTAGTTGTGCAGTGATAATTTCACAGCTAGAGCTATGGAACGTTTTTTAAGTAAGGCCAGATTTCCAGTGCGCATGCCGTCCAATCAGAGCATGAGTTTTTGAATGATGATAAGACTTTATTGTACAATGCACAACAAGGGATTCTCTATCTGAGAAAAATAATCAAATTCAAGACCTGTAATGTTGCTTTCTCTACATTATAAACACTGATTTGGTGAAGAAAGCATAGCAGGTAAACATCAAAAGCAAAGACTGTGCCAATAACATAAAATGAAAGCAAATGCACATAAAAACAAACAAAGAAAATCAAAGGCATTAATAAAAATCAAAAATAGCCTAGCTTCAGAAAAAGGAATTTTATTTAAACAGCATGTTTGAAATGTTGTCCGACAGTGTCACATATTTGCAACTTAACAAGGGTTTTGTTGAAAGTGTTACTGACAGAGTACATTCTTAATATATTATTTCTTGATAGACTGTTCTATAGAACAAAAATTGTTTGAGTATTTTACAGTGGAACATCCCGGGACCCCGATTTTATATGGACTTCTTAAGGTCCACACATGTCCATACACCACCCATGCATTCGGTCGTATCCAGCAGGGGGTGGGGGTACAGAGCCACTTTCGATTTTTGTTGAAAAAAAATTAAGGAAAGTGCTGGACAATATTGACAGTGTGCTTAAAGATACTAAGAATTTTTTTAATTATTTCTATCAATGGTATTGATCATATCTTAGGGATCTTCTTCTTTATCGTAGGGGGGGTCATACAGCGGATCTTGATCATATCTTAGGGATAATGATGTGTATTTAGTGACACTTGATGTGATGTCTTTGTTCACTGTTATTCCTAATGATTTAGGTGCAGAGAATGTGAGGATATATTTAAGTAAGAGCACTGATTTCACTGTTAGGAAGATGAATTTGCTTTGCATTTTGATTGTGAAATATAAAAACATTGTTTTCTAAAATTAGCTTTTTTCCAGAGTGTTGGCATAGCTATCAGCATGGCTTGTGCTAGTAGCTACCCCAACCTTCTTTTAACCCACTGGGAGCAAGTTTCATGATTTCAACAATAACCCTCATACACAGTATTTCACTTTTTACAGGACATTTGTCGATGATGTGTTTTTTTGTATGGGTTGGCAGTTTAGATGAGTTGACTGTTTTTAAATAACTTTGTGGTACCTCGACATTTCTGAAATTCAGCCATCGTGTTTCTGATAAACTTATAGAATTTTTAGATATGTGTATTAATACTGATGAAGGTAAAAGATTTAATACAGTGATTTACAGAAAACCATGCAAAATTATGCTTTATTACATAAAACTAGTATGCACCCCAGTCATGTGACTAGGAATGTCCTTAAGGGACAGTTTTTAAGAGACATGCAAATCCACAATGATAATGTGGAGTCGCAAGTTACTTTGAGTAACATTAGGAAGGATTTCTTAGAACAGGGGTATACTGTAAGTGATGTAGACAAAAGTCTAACAGAGGTATCGTCTGTTCAAGATATGGTGGGGAGACCATATTTTTCAGATTCAGCTGAAGTAGTAGCTGTGATACCTAAACAGATGAGTAAATGTTCTAATAAGAATAGGCTTCTTTTTACTTATTCAACCAATATTAAGATTACTTGTGAGGCTATTAAGAAATATTGGTCACTTTTACTGGTTAATTTGGATCTCAGGAGAGTTTTAGATAAAACCCCGTTTTCATTTAGAAATAAATTGCCGCTAAAGCTACAGTTATGTTATAAGAATTTTGAACAGATTTCTTTTGAAATATCAGACAGATGTGGGACATTTTGTTGTAGACTATGTAAGGCTTGTCAGTATATTTGGAGTTGTACCTCTCTGGTACACTCACAAACTAAGCAAGAAATTAGTTTTGATATTTATGTCGATTGTAATAGGTTCATAGGCGTTTACTAGGCTACGATCACAAGGGGCTTTTTAAGCCTAGCCATGCATCCCAAATCTCTGACGAGTTCTGATACCCTTGATAAGTGTAAGCATGGGCCTGGGAGATGAACCATTTACAGGTTACCTGTTTGCATCAGAGACATAGGTGCGATTAAGATCAAGAATTTAATATATTACACTAAATGCATGATGTGTGAAGCTTTCTACATCGGGGAACACAAATAGAATGTTTAAAGAAAGTATTCTAGAACACAAGGGGGACATATGCAAGCAGAAGAGTACGAGTGCATTAGCTCAACATGTTATAGAGAAGGCAGCAGGAACAGTTTTAAGTTTCTTTTATTAGAATCAGGGTCTAAAAATTGAGGGGTGAGGACTTTTAGAATATTACTGAAAAGAAAGAAATTAAATGGATACTTCTTTTGAAAGGAAATGCATTTCCAGGGCTGAATGAACATGTGTCTTTGAAGCCGTTTCTTAAGTCTCAGACCCTTAAACATTAACATTCAAACATCACAGAAGCATGTACCTTTTTCATGATACTATTGCTTCTGATAGGTTTTCCATGACACTGTTTTAATATTCATATTTTTAAAGGGGTGTGTTGATACAGCACATCTTTACTGGCCAGTTCCTTGCTCCAGTGGGCTGTGTTTTCAGACTGGAAGATTGTTTTCACTGGAGAATGTCTTTTTGAAATTTTATATATATATATATATATATATATATATATATATATATATATATGTGAGTGGTTTGTGTAACTTTTTGTATGATCTGAAGAAACGGGTTTGTTTTCTGCGAAAGCGCTTGCCTTTTTGTTACTCAAGTTTATTAAAGTTTTAAGCCGTGGTGTCCGGAGCTCCAGTTTTTCTCTTACATTTTACTGTTTGATGATATTCTGGCCTTTATCTGACTTTGTTTGATTGCAATGAAAATTAATCCCACCTTCTAAGCTAAGAGAATGATCCTCTCATCAAACCCAAAGACAGCCTCCTTCTGTCACTGTACAGTTCGCAACTAGAAAAAACATGAAGCTAAATTTTCTTTTGGTGAAGAAAAAAAAAAAAAAAAAAAAACTGTGACCACACACTCTTTCCCTGATAATACATAGTCTCAAGTTCTGAAAAGTGCTAAGAAACAATAATTTGTTGGCATGGAGGACAAGCACACTTATGAGGTCAACATGTGGCATCAAGATTTGCATTGTCCTAAATGTGGAACTCAGAAAATAACAATGACAAATTCTGAGTTGTAGAAAGGGATAATTCAGCCTAGGATACATCAAAAGGATTCACAGCATTAGAGCTTTAAATCTTGGAACCTTAATTAATTGCCTTACCCTCCACTCAGCAAGCAGCCAGTTCTTTCATCATGACATACGTACGCCCACTCAAATCAATATATTCTGTCACAGGTAAGCCAGAGTATGCATAATGAGTTCAAAGGTTCATAGATATTTAATAGGCTAATGACCACAAGGGCCTTTTTAAGCCTAGCCATGTGTCCCAAATCTCTGACAAGTTCTGGTACCCTTGATAAGTATAAGCATGGGCTTGGGAGATGAAACATTTACAAGCAGAGGCCTGGGAGATGAACCACTTACAGGCTGCCTGTATCCGTTAGAGACACAGCTGCCAAACAAAGGATGAATTTCCAGTCCCCCATCCAATTGTCCAAGTTAGGCCTGAATTGGGTTAGAGAGGAACTCTCTTTCATATGGTTGGGGAGCCTGTTCCAGAGAAGGGGTAGTCTCTGGGATACATACCTGTCTCTCCAGCAGGTGCTGTTTATAGCAGGCAAGGTGTAAGTCTTTAGAATGAGTAATTCTGCTGCTGTTTTGTTTTGAAACTATACAGGAGGAACAGCTAACAAATGTGTAATTCTAATAAAATGGTGTACAGTAATTATGTGTGTAAATGGTATACACAGGTATTTATCTGTATGTAAATATACATACACACACATATAAACATGCTCTGTTTACTAATTGGAGATTCAGCCCATATATTCAAATTGTGGATTTAAGTAGCTTTTTAAACTTATCCTATGTCTGTCTACAACATATGTCCACTTGCCGTATATAACCGGGCTATGTTTGTAAAATGGTCTGTTTTGAGGATCAGCACATTATCTCAGTCAACAATTAATTAATTTATTTGTTTTTTTATTTATTTAACCAATGGATGAATTACTTAATGAGAAGGGAGTCATGAGGGCCTAGGCCCTCCAATGAGCTGTGAACCTGTTTCCTTTTCATAAAGCACTTACCACTGACCCTGTTTCCAGATGTCCTCCTTAAAAGAACACAATTTTGGCCTGACATCCTTTGCAGCAGCACATCTGAGTCTAGAGCATTAGTGAAAGTGTCCAAAGTCCACACACAGTTATGTCAGGTATTATGGTAGCCCACTTTAGAATCCATCAATAGGGCTTCTGAGATATGTTCCTGGGAGATCATCAGGTTTTTCAAGGCCTGTTTCACCAGGTGAAAAGGAAACTTACTAATAGCTGAGGGCCCCAAGCCCCTGTACAAGAAAGTAGGACAGTCATTTACTACACCTATATAAACATTTTGACTCCTTGACAAGCAGAAAGATGCCAAAATGTTCTGGTCTCGGAGACATATAGTGGACTGAAAAGATCACACTGGATTTAGAAGAATGTTTAGTGCTGGACTCCACCCACTCACCTACTCAGATGGGGCTTTACATATGGCATATTTGTTCCTAAGGGCAAAAAGGGACAGAGACTGGGTGCTTCACACTATCTGGACTGCATCCTTAATGAGTCATTACATGGGAGAGTGATCTAGATCTCCTCAGTATTTTTCCTCATATATTCTACAAATATTTTTTTCAGAGGGAGGGACTGTAGCTTGAGACTAGCTCAACTTGTTTCTTTTATGCCCGAGAACCTCTCCAGAGGACACATTTGATAATAAAACAGACCCTGCCTGTGAAATGACAGACTCTGCAAACTGTGATCAAGACCTTGAGTGACAGGAAGAACCCATGCCCTCCACTACCCATAGCTGTGAGGACAGATGACATCTCTTAAAGGTGAGCCTGCAACTGATACGTGACATTACTGGATGATGCAGAACCATCAGACAATCACATGCCAGTTGAAGGAGAAGTGTGAGCTGGGCCTGCTCCATGCTTAGCTATGGTTTTAGACCATATTCCCCAAGGGTGTGTTCTTGAACCTATGATTCAAATTAACACCAGATGTCAGTCATCTACTCAAAATCTAGGTCCTGAGACATAAAATATAACATGGGAATGACCCAGGGGGCCCATTCAAACATAATCTGACTGACCAGCCTGACTGGGACGGGTAGGGAGTCCAAGGATGGGAAGTCTTGGCCCTGAGTTCCATCAATCTGCAAATAATTGAATTAAGTGGTTGCTTCCTGGGATCAGGCTGGAAGCAGGGCTATGCCCCCATCCAGGATGTACTCCCTACATTTAGGAGCGTCTCGAAGCTGGACTATGCCCGCATCCAGGATGTACTCCCTACACTTAGAAGCATCTGGAAGCTGGACTATGCCAACATCCAGGATGTACTCCCTACACGTAGGAGCTGGAGGTGCACCTGTCTGCCATAATTTTCTGCTGAAGCTGAAGAATAGCACTAGCTAACAGTGAACCAACGTGAAGGAGGGTTAGAATGCAACCTGATTTGACCGGAATTCCAGACACATTCTCCAGCAATTATAAATATGAATGCTTTGTCTCTTATAGTCTAAGGAAATGTAGGTGAAGTGTGCCAGCCACAAATGTACTGTTGCCTAAGTGGTGATTATTCAAGCACATTAAAGGTGAAGTCTTCCTTCATTTTATTATACCACTGTTGTGTTAATGTAAAGGTGTCTAGTAAGAACATCATCAGAACATTTACTCTCAGTTTTGCCCTGCAAAATTTTGTTTTATACAGTTTGGATTCAGCTTCTGAACATACAGTTAACTCCTGTATCACAAAGATATAAAGTATCAACTGGCTACAACCTATGTAGACAGTAGGGAGGATATGCAGACCTTTAACATAAGATGCTCCCAGCCAGTAAACTGGAAATGTAAAACAAATGTTGGCAGAAAGCAATACTAACTGCTGTGCCAATGTGCTATCCCCTTGGAAACTATGCCTTCTTTAACTTCTTTTACTTCATAGGGGTAAGAAGTTTGCTGTAATACATACTCTACTGGTCTTATTCTAGCTAGTCCATATAGATCAATCAAAACAATTGCGCACACACACACACACACACACACATATATATATATATATATACATACATACACACACACACACACACACACACACACATTTGGGATTGTAGCTGGCCAACACTTACCCCTCTCAAACCACAAAAGAACTTAATCTAATCATACACTCATAGAAGAACTCCTCGGGACATCATCTTGGGCTGGCCTAATTTTAACTTGTGCTGACAGGTCTTCTAAACACCTAATCAGATACCTGCAATGCCGTTAACACCAAAATACTAATACTAATGCGTTCAATTAATCAAATTACTTCTACTCCCACCCCAAGCATCATGATGCCAACTATATACCATCTCTATATACTGATGTCACAACCCCTCAAACAGCACATTCATTCAGAAACACCTTCGCCTCACATCAGTACCTGCAAAAGCATTCCACAAATTTACAACACCCAACCCACATACAAAAATTACAACCCACAGTATTTTTTCAAACATATTAACTGATCTTTGTATTAAAATTTCATCAAGCCATCCCCAAAAAACACACAATATACATACTGCAAAATTCCACTGCTAACATTAAATGACTCTGACAAACCCATATGAAGTTGTTACAATAATATAGAAGGTGCAAGTAATCAAGGATCAACACCACCAGGTATACTACATTTATTACCCACTCACCCTTTGGAGACAAACTGATACTTTGACCTACAAACCTGCATATATAATAAAGCAACTAAAAGTACACTCCTGGATACACTCGCACTTGGCATTCTAGCCACAACTGAAGTCTGGCTCAAACCCCATATGTAAGATCTAGAACTTAACCCCAAAAAGAAATCCTGTAAATTAAACAAGAGTACAATCACAATTTCTGGGAACATCAGTCATGAGAAATGTTTACTAGTCCTGCTTACACATCCCTCATAAACAGCCCCCACAAACTGTAGAGTACTTTCCACAACAGATTTTCCATATGGGAGATGAAAGCACTTAATCTGGTTATTTTTTGTAATAAATTGGTGTTTTGAAACGTTTACCTGGTGGTCTGTTGGACTCGGACTTTCATTCAATTGAACCTGAGTTTCCACGTTCTATAAAGAGGAAAGCCTTCATTGTTACTGGAGAACAGTGCCTATAACTGCATTTTTTCTGTTAGGAAGTTGTGTGCTTTTTAGATTTTCATAAATACTGATGATGCTGCCATTATTTTATTATTCTCTAGGACATTAACAGTGAGTGGTCTAACAACAATGACCCATACTGTCCATCCAGAAATTAACTTATATAGGCATGCTCACCTAATAATTCTGACCACTATCACAAACAAGCCCAGAGGCAAATTATTTACAACCTAGTGGATCCCATCCTTTCCAGAAGAACACATCAAAACAGTTGGCACCATGGTGAACTCAGTCAGTGTCCAGACACTGACTTAAGCTATACGGAACTCAACCAACATATCAAGAAACCCCAAAACCATTCAAACTACAAATCTCAAACATTTCAGACTTTACAAATTACTTCAGAAAGTTGACTGGTCTCCTCTCACTTCTGTACTATCCCAGAACAATGCAGTCAAGTACCTCGGTTGTTAACAAGGCAATTATTTACAGAAGAGTGCTAGTCACACACAAACCCTCACTACTACTGCTTACTTCTGAAGTTGGGCAGGCTTTAAATGAAATACATCACTGAAGAAATGACTCCAGTCTAAACCATACTTTCTACTCCAACAATATTGTTCTGACAGAAATAATTGCAAATCCCTCCATAACGCTATTTTCAAGGATACTGTTCTTTCCACAAGACACGGACACCTCTCAGGAAAAAAATAATAATGAGGGAGTGGGCAAGCTTTGCTCTCCCCTCAGTGCAGAGGGGCTCCCCCCTCAAGCACATTTTTGCAGTGTTCAACTGTATGAAACTACTACCTCTTTGATTACTGCTGTAGCAGTTACGCACTCGGTGTCTTTATGTACAATCTGTTATGTTTAGGAAGCTTGGGGAATGAGATTTTACAGCTGAACCACAATTCACATATCATATAACTAAATTTACAATATGGGCTGGGCCACATGCCTCATATCTTTGTACTGTCTTGAATACTGAATGTTCTCATCTGTCCCAGTTAAGCTTCCTTCAAAATGTTATACAAAAATGCACATTACTGGTTAATCTCACTCATAAATATTCATAAATTCGCCTGTCAACTATGTTCAACCAAAAGCTTTGTGCTTAAGTTTTTAAACACAAAAGCCATTTTGGTAATGCTTTCTTTGCACTCTTCAATTCCAAACCAGGAGAATCACGCTTCTGCATAATCAAAACTGTTGCCCTGAAAACCAGTTCAGTCAGCAGAGGACAACCCACTTATTTGGTATAAAAACTTGACCCTTTTGTGAGGCAGACATATCACTAAAGCCCATCAAACATAAAGCTATTATGTTCAGTCAACTGAATCTTCAGCAATCACAAATGCCAGAGTTAACATCTCTCTAGTCACCATCACTTCATATCTTCCCTCTCACAACCATTCACTCTCCATTAATATGCCTTTTGATCACAGCCTTTCTTAAGACACACCAAAAGGCTACCTCTGTCACTTCTTTTCCGTAATACTGCTTGCCCCTTATCACAACACATATGCAGGTATAAAGATACTAAAAGCTCTACATGTTAATACAAAGCATTTATACTTTTATCTGTCATGTTGTGAACACTCAGAGCTTTATGTAAGGACATGAATACGGTTTGGGTTTCAAAATACTAACAAATATAAAAATTATGCATAAACAATTAATATAAACAGCACTAAACATTCTGCAGACTACACATAGTACATAAATTATTACAGGCAATCCATCTTCCGTGATGAGACCTTCCTCTAGATTACATGTAGTTTTATGCAGCTTAGTTTATGAAGCATAAACAAAAAAAAAAGTATGCATTATTTTCATAAACAATCATTGAGGCGCTGAAAATAGAATGAATACTCAAAGTAGAAACATCAGTTTTAGTTGTAATGATCTGGCCTATAAAATTATGTTGTGCAACTATATGTAAGATGCTTGCTTTCTGAAATGCCAACAAAAATATGGAAATCTTGCATAGTTTTATAATTAGATGCAAAAACAATGCAGGCTGTTCTCTTTCTTTAAACAATACTGTTTAGTCTTAGTTCTAAAAACAGTACACACAAGGAAAAAAAGTGGTAAATATTTCTTATTGATGGATATACCAATAAATTATTGTTTTATGACGTGTTACAGTGTAGTAGTCACTTTTGTTCACTGTGATATGACCACTCAAATGTAACAGTCCAACTGAATAATTAAATAGCTTGGTATTTAATAAGAAAGCTATGAACATGCCAAATACATTCTGGGAAGAAGAGGCCTGTAAAAGAAGCAAATTGACTTGAATGACATCAAACAAACCTAGTGGAAATACTGAACCTGAACTGCAAGATGCACTACTATAGCAATAACCCACGCCTGGGTGTGGGTAATGCTAAATTTACCCACGGTTGGCGTGGTTTGGTCCCGAGGGCGAAGCCCGAGGACCAAACAAAGCCAACCGTAAATTTAGCATTACCACACCCAGAAGTGGGTTATTGCTATTATACCATGACATTATTTAAGAAAAGAAACTGTTACTTTTCTTAAATAATGGCATAGTATAATGCCTGTTTACTGCCCTTCCGCAGATGTCTGGCATCCGCGGCAGTTCTGATGTACTGCGCGCCTGCGCAGTACATCAGAACTGTGCAACAACGGAGAAAGCAAGATCTCCGTTGCTTTTTTGTTCGCTATGTTAAATGAGTTTAACATAGCGAGACAGTTTAAAATAAGCAGCGGACATCTCCGTTGCTTATTTTAAAACTGTCTCGCTATGTTAAACTCATTTAACATAGCGAACACTAAAAGCAACGGAGATCTTGCTTTCTCCGTTGCTTTAAACTGTCTTGCTATGTTAAATGGGTTTAACATAGAGAGACAGCTTTAAAATAAGCAACGGAGATCTCCGTTGCTTATTTTAAAGCTGTCTCGCTATGTTAAACCCTTTTAACATAGCGAGACAGTGTTTTAAAAAATCGAGTTATATTAATGGAAAAAAGTCCGGGCGACCGGACCTTTTTCCATTAGTATAACTCGATTTACAACGGGCACGCTGGCCAATCAGCGTGCACATTTTGGGGGGAATCATGGTATAATATTTCATAACAAGCATCACGAAACAAGCATTTGTCTCAAGTTTTTTTCAGCTTATTGTCTTGTTCTTCCTTTTTATTTCTCTAACTTGTGTTTAACACTGTAAAGGCACACTGGTGGTGTTAGCAGAAGTATGTTATTCAGTCACAAGTTTATTTAAAAAAAAAAATCTTTGACTTCTGGAGGTGAGGGCTTTACTTTGAGTCAATGCTGCATGAAGGTTACCAATTCCTCCTTCTCCTCAGTATTTGTTTTAGTAGTGAAAAACTGACTGACCTGATGATCCAAATTTCCAGATGATGCTGTAATACTAAGTGAATATAGTAAAATATCAGAACTTCCAGCTGGTGTCTAGGAGAACAGAAGCATAGCAGTACTCTCCTCCAGGGGAATTACAAAAACAATTGCTGATAACTGGCGATCTAACAGCAAACATAATACGATACTAAGTGGAGGGTTATTGCTGCCCTAATAACCATAAAGGGGAAGAAAAGAAATCAGCAGCCAGATTTCACAGAAGAAAGAGGACCCTCATTCATTATTTGCAGAAGAGCAGATGGCAGAATCAGATTTTTGGAATACAAGTACACTCCAGACGGACTAAGAAGAGATGTCGAACTTGCAAGGGAAGATGGACAAAATCTATTCAGAAGTACTGAAGATGAACAAAACACCAAAAGAATATGTAAAGTGTAAAGACAAGATAATAGACTCTGTAAGAGCAGCCTTTTCTTCTCACTCAAATATCACTATAAAAATTGGAGAATGACAAAAGTAATGAGACTGTCAAAACTGGAAGCCAGTCAAAAAGAAATAAAAGGTTCATAGGTAGGTGCTAGGCTATCGGCCTGAGGGCCTACGTAAGCCTAGCCAACAAAGTTCCCTGGCTTACGCCACCCAAGAAAGTTATTTTCCTGTGCCACTGTCGAGCAGAGACACAGAAGTGATCCCCGGGGTGTAATTCCTATTTCCCATCCACTCATCAAGATTTTTCTTGAAGAGTGCTAAGAGAAGTACCAAACGGGAGAGGTCCCAGGACTGAACCCTGTGGTATTCCACTTGTCACTGGTTTGAGGGCAGATTTGGAATGTGCAACTTTTACAGTTTGGGTTCCGTCAGTGAGCCAGTTGGCAACCCATCTTGTGACGTAGGGATTTATACCTAGTTTAGTGAGTTTAGCTATAATTCCAGAATGGGGGATGGTGTTGAAAGCCTTGGCGAGGTCAAGATAGGCTGTGTGAACCACCTTACCCTCATCTACGGCTTTGGTGACTGCCTCAAAGAAGTCGATCAGGTTCAGGAGGCATGATCTGCCTTTCACAAACCCGAACTGGGTGGGATCCAGAGTTTGGAGGTTACCAATGTCTTTGTTTATGAGTTCCATGATGATACGTTCCATGTCCTTGTAGACCAGGGTCGTCAGGCTAACAGGGCGATAGTTCTCAGGATCAGTGGTGGCTCCCCCTTTTTGGACTGGGATAACTGTTACTGTATGCCATTCAGTGGGCACAAAGCCTGATGTGAGGCTATGATTGAACATGGTGCTTAGGTGGGGAGCCAGTTCGTTTTGAAGTTCGTGTAAAATACAGCCTGGGATGTTGTCTGGTCCTCCCATGGATGCTGTGTTTTTGGCTTTAGAGAGTGCAGCTTTTACCTGTGTAGTTGTGATTACAGGGACTCTGCACTCTTCCTGTATAGATATGGGCCCTTTATGGGGTGAGGGGTAAATTTAGCACTGAACCTATCTGCCAGAATGCTGGCAATATCAGTTGGTTCTGTAATTTTCGTGCCATTGTACTGCAACTCAGAGCAGATCTGGGTGTTGCCATTGAGATTCTTGACATAGCTATAGAATGTTTTGTGGTTGTCCTTAGAATCAGTGGTGATTTTGTTTTCGTAGCTAGCTTTGGAGGATCTTATAAGGCATCTCAGCTTCTTACTGAGGCTGACCAGGGAGCTCCTCCACTCATGGGATTTTTCTCTCTTTTGCAACAATTTCTTCCTTCTGTCGTACAGTTTGTTTATGGCAAGGGACCACCAGATTGGCTTCCTTTTTTTGGAGGATAGCGTCTTGGTTCTGTTTGGGATAGCACAATCTATGCACTCGTGTAAGTGCTTATAGAGTGCACTGGTGTAGGATTCAGCAGTCGAAACTGTATTGTTCATCTAAATGGGTGTCATGAAGTTCACCACTTCTGTCTTAAGAAGCATGAAGTTGGCTTTGGAGAAATTTTTACCGCGGTTTCCTTAATGGGGGGTGGGGGCAGGATGTGGATATCAAGGGTGATTAGCTTATGGTCAGATCGGACCAACGAGGAGTTGACTTCAGGTGGGGAACACTGGTCACTCATGTTGGTAATGACTAGGGGTCTAGGATATTGTTGCCCTGCTGGAGGTGTAGATAAGTTGATCCAGGGCACTGGAGTTTATGAATTCCAGAAAGCGTCGTGTGAAGGAGTTGGTACATGAGTAGTTTTCCCAGTTAATGGTGGGGTAGTTCAAATCACCCATTAGTAGGATGTTTTGTTGAACCCTAATAATTTCCAGTACATCAAGAAAAGAGGAGTGGGAATCTTGGAGCATGGTGAGGGACCTGTAGCAAGCTACAATTTGGATTGCAGTTTTGCCCAGAGTTAGTTGCACTTGGATAACCTCGGATGCATTATGCTGAGCAACTAGCCTGGAGGTGTGGATATCCTTAATGAATATGCACACACCTCCGCCTTTGGTGTTCCGGTCCAGGTTACATGGCCAAAAAGTGTGGTATGAGTTACAGCCTGGTACTGCAGGGGTGTTCTCTGGAGCCTTGAACCAGGACTCAGTCACTGCACAGATATCGATGTTCTCCATTTTAAGGAGTGCCTCGAGTGACTGCATTTTGAGATTTAGACTTCTAGCATTGAGTAGCATTACCCTCAATTTTTGCTTGTCTGTTCCTGTTACGGTGGTGAATTTGTCATTTGAACCTTGCCTAAAAAAAGTCACTATAGGGACGGCAAGAGCCTTAGCCAGTATCCAGAATCCCAGGGGCGACAGATGCAGGCCATCTCTGGCAAAGCATCGTGGCCTATCAACCATGTCATCCTAAGCAGACAGATACTAGATCCCCCTAGAATGACACCAGAAGCTCAGCTAATTGTTGAAGTCAATCATTTTGTCCTTGTACTGCGGTATCATTTTGGGCGATGGCAGAATGCTACTCAGGGCTTGGGTCATATGTGCCTGGGCTACAAGATTGGACTGCTCTTCCATGTCTCTTTTCATGTAGTCTAGGGAGGTACATCTCAGGTCATTCACATCAACATGGACAATGACGGAGTCATATTTGTACTTGTTGTGGAGTGACCTGAGTGTGTGGGTTATGTGGCGGATCCTGACACCCGACAGGCAGCTGACAGTAACCTTCTCCTTGTTTAGCCTGGTGAGTGGGACATCAGTGTGCCTGACTATAGAGTCACCTATGACTAGCGTGTTTGACACGTTGTTTTGCCTTATTGGCTATGGTTGAGTGGCACACTGAGTCTGTGGGCTATGTGTCATTTGGGTTGTGTTGGGGGGTGGAAGTTGCTTGCGTTTCTGCTTTAGACGTCTCTGTTGCTTGGGCAGATTATTATTGAGAGCCTCCGCAAATGTATTTGTGTTTCTATGTGTGGATTTTGGCGGTGTAGATTTAGTGAGACTATGTGATAAGTGTGGTGTGGTGCAAGTGTTTACTTTCTCCTCCTGAATGTTAAGTTCAGTCTTAGTTGGAGAGAGCTTTTCCTCCAGTTTGGCTACATAAGTGCATCTCTCACAGGTTGTAGTGTTAGGAGGAGAGGGTTGTCTGTATACATGAGGCAATTTCTACATTGCCCCAAGATACCCAGATTCATCAGATAGGCAGGAGGGAACACTGGGAGCTGACCCTTGGACATGGCTGAATAAAAAAATATTTTCCTCTAGATAAGTGAGGAAAGTGATTACAAGAGCTGTTTTTCTCTAAGCAAGTGAGAAAAGTAAGTGCAAAAACTGTTTTCCTCTAGGTAATGAGGAAGGTTTAGTGCTATAGTAATCAGTAGCTTATTTAGTGCTTACAACAAGTTCTGAACAAGTGCTGAGCACGAATAACCAAATTCAAGTGCTAAATCTAAGAATCTGTATCCGCACTAGACTAGTTACAGGAAAGAAACAAGTGCAAATGCAGGCTTTCAAATCAGAAAGGTGAGAGAGATGGAAAAGATTTCTCAGATGGCCAATAACTGCAATTTCTGGGCCAGAACCACTCCTTATGTGGTAGACAGGTTACCTAGTGCTTACCACTCCCACCGACAAGCTAGAAGGCTTCCCTCCAACACAGAAAGGCTTGGGAGGGCTCAGAAGCTTACATACAGTCCTGGATACAGCAAATATGTAACTGGACTGCACTAGTTACAGGAAAGGTAGGAAACAGGCTTACAGTTTTTTTTTAAAGAAAAATTACTGGAGACCGAAGACAGACAGATGAGAGAGGGAACCTGACATTTCACAAGTAACTCTTCATGCTTAGAAGGGAGAGACTGTCTTAAGTTTCTGAGTGCAGCAACTTGGCAAATGGACTGAGATCTCACAAGATAAACTGCTGGATAGAGCACAGAGGGTATATATGCCAGCCAACCTACCACAATGATTTCCCAGACCTATTACGGTCAAGGTACAAAATACCAACTAAAAGAATATATGTTAAGTTTATTGTCTAAAAAAGAGAAGTTGTTGATGCTAAATGACAAAAGGATTTTTGTATATCATGAATACTTTGCAGGCACAGAATAAGAAGGAGCATGCCTTCTCTCAATGGCTACAGACCTCTAAAAATCTGGATTTAAAATTTAAGCTGCACCACCCTGCAATGCTGAAAGTTTTTTTTTCCCCTACAGGAACTAAGACACTTTTAGATACAGCGCAGGCAGAGCTGGATAAATTTGCTCAAATTCATCAGGTGGATACTTTTTTACTCTGAGATCTTTAAGACATTCACAGAACTCATTAGATGGAAAGTCGACTGAGAAAAGATGGACGGTGAAACCTTTCCCTTTATTACACAAGAAGGTGGAAGAAGAAAAAAGGGACATGGAGAACCAAAGTAAAAAAAATCAAAGGCTCTGTTAAAACTGTCCAAAATGTGGATAAATCAAATGGAATCCATGCCAAATATCCGATTTAGTTAAGGGGCATGCGCATTAACTTACAATTTGTTTTCTCTCTATAGATACAGAATGACTGAAGGGTAAATACAATATATACAGAATAAGAGTGATTATACTGAATGGCTAATATTATATACACCCTGAAGTCCATCTGATATTATTTTTAACTTATTCTTGTAAGGCACAAGAAAATGTTTTGCCTATTGGAAAACTGCATCAAAAAGATACTGCTTTGTTAGAAGGGTAACATTTCGAGCATTAGACATAATCAGATGGAAAGAAATGCTGTTTTACTAATTTTTCTTGCATATACTTCTTGTTGTATTTGTGGTCCTGTTAAGAATTTCTTTTTTTTTTCTGGTCACCCATGGATCAGACAGCAGTTAAGAAGTTACTTATAATTTGGAAACTGTTCAGAGCCAATTTTTTTTTTAACTCCTTCACTGAATTATCACTTAAGACATAAGCAAACGTGCCTTTATATAAAACAAAGCAAACCATATTAACATATTCCCATTGCAAACATTACACATCATACATCACATGTATTTTGTATAATTATCATCTGTCCAACATTACATGAATTGATAAAGTCCAGCCTTCCCTTAAACCTCACTTCCAACACATTATTCTGTATGTATTGTTCTCAGAATTTCCATTTTTTTGTACATAATTTGTTCCTATCCTGTTCTAAAAATTCCACTTCCAGTTCTTTTTTATCTCTGTTACAATATTCAATACTTCAAATACAGTTGGTTGAGACTTTGATTTCCATTTTCTAGTAATTCCATTTTTGGCAGCCACCAGAATTAAACTTAACAAGGCCTTACTATGCCAAGGCAACTGATATCCTGTGTCACAGCTCAAAAGAAAAACAAAAACATAACTCATTTCATTAGTTACAACTATTTGCTCACTCAATATTTCTGGCACAACACTCTGCAGGGAATTGTTAAAGTCTGACAACTCATTACACTCCCATAACATGTGTTCCCAGCTACATCTTTCTTCCCCATGACACATCCACCTGAGGAAAAATTCTTTGGAGTCTGCTTGTGATATAAAAATACTTGCAAGAAAAACTCCTGAATCTTCTAGACTTTGTCAATATTTGGGAGCTATACATAAGTCCTTGCTTATCCAATCTCTCTTCCCAACCTTTTCTAACATCCACTGATTAATTCCTGTAGTTATTGTGTAATATTTTATATGCCCTACTAATTATACATTTTTACAGCAGCTTCTTCTCCAGATTCAACTAAAAACTCTACTACAGCAGGTCCTTCACTTAGGATTTCCTATGCTCTTCTTTTGGGCTACAGTCTGATATCGGTCCCTGACAGGCCAGTCTCTAGCCTGCAGTCCAAATGTCTTCTTGGCCTCTTCCCATTCTATGACTTTTCTCTCTCTAGTAATTTGCTCCCAATACCTTGGTTACTTTGCCAGGTTTCTCTAGTAAATACTAGTCCCCCTTGCCTATTCTCTGTACCCCTAATTGCAGTCATGCTTATCAGTAAAATCTCCTTTCTCTATTCTCGTGTTGGCTTATTTCTTAAAGTACTTTCTGCTACTTTATGAGAATGATATTCTACATGGCTGTTGTTATTCTCCTTAAGGATCTGCATCCAAACTCCCACTTTGTGCCTATTTTTTTAAGTTCTCCCCTGCTTTATCATCATCCCTTTTCACTTTGAATTGTAGCTTTCTGCTGGTACTGAGCCATAAATGCGCTGCTCAAAAATATCCCTCCACATCAGGCAATTCTAAACCATCTTCCTCTACTGGGTCAACTTATCCCGCTTGACCCTTGCTCTTTTCCCCTCCCAGACAAAATCCTTCATCTCTTTATTAATTACTACCCACAACATTTTCTCAGATAGATAACAATGATGACTTGTACATAAAACTATAGGGACTAAAAACATTTTCACTGCCTTTATCTTGCTATACATGGCCAAAAACAAGAGCTTCCAGTTTCTGTGTTTGTATTATCTTTTCATTAGTCTGTTCCCACATATCCTTAGCTCCTTAACAATCTTTTTTAATCCGTACTCCTAAATACTTCATTTTATCATGTCCCATAAATTTGGATACTGCTGAACCAATTCATGTGCGGGTATAGTTAATAGCTATACCCTTTGTTTTATCTTCATCAGTTTTATATCCTGAAAAGACCTGAAACTGTCTCAAAATGCTCCATAGCAATGATATGTCCTTTACTGATTTAATCAGGTACAACATAATATAATCTGCAAATAAAGCCAACTTTTCTTAATTACCATACCAATTATAGTCTTGAATTTCTGAGTCCCTTATTTTCTTTGCCAATGGCTCTATATATAACACAAATAATAAAGGGGAAAGAGGATACCCCTCACCTGCTTCCTCTGTTCAAACAACTTATCAGAGAGGAACCCTCCCACTTTATTTTTTGCCCCAAACCCTCATATATCTTCCTAATTAACCTTACCATTGTATCAGGGAATGCAAATGCTTCCACTATCCTACTAATAAAATAAAAAATATATATATATATATATATAGATAGACAGATATGATGTGTTAAATAAATCAAGATGTTGAGAAGATTATTAATACAATGAAAAAAATGAACTTTGTTCATTGCGTCTTGAAGGTTTCCTCTCTTTAGAGGATATTAATTATTTCTGTGTTCCCCCCACCCGATAATTCCTATGCTTTATGGCCTTCCAAAAATACATACGAATTTATATTCTCCACCAATGAATCCTATAGTTTCTTCTAAAGTTTTTGGAGATGAAACTGAAATAAATTTTAGCATTACCATGTAGTTACATAAAAGACAGTTGTGCAACTGTTCTAAGAAATCAAGACCGTCTTTTATGTAAATACATGGTAACATTAAAATTTATTTTAGTTTCATCTCAAAAAACTTTGGAAGAAACTATAGGTTTCATTGGAGAATATAAAATCTCTGTTCCGTGTCTTCGCTTTTTTGGGGTTTCAACCTTATCGGATCGATGAGAGAGCGTTCGCTCATTTCATCATTCGATAAGGTAATATAGTTTATTATTATTATTTTGCCATCAATTCTGTTAGAATGTTTTTATGGATCAACTTTTATAATAAATAATTTAGAAAGTAATATATGTGAACGTTCGGACTTAGTTCTGATTAATAATGTTTTTATGCATGAAGAATTATGTTATCTGCAAAAAAAGGGTGTTTCATTTGTCATCCCGGTAGCCAAGCCATATGCTAATATAGTTTTATCCCAATAGGAAAATAATTTTCTGTTTTCACATTCAAACATGTTTTTAATCAGGGTGCTTTTTTTTTTTACAAATGCTTTGTGGATATTTTTTAATATGGGAAGGTGATATTGCAGATTTTACTTTATTTATTGAATTTTTGACTACATCAGTAGACTTTCTAACTTTTAAATTAGAAATCTTAACAAACGAAATTAACTTTTTAGATATTACCCTAATTAAGTTAAATGGTGACTTAGTCACTACTGCATTTAGAAAAGGTATGAAGACAAATACATTGTTACACAGATCTAGTATATATGCGCCCTTCATGTTTCCCAATATCTCCAAAAGTCAGACAGTGAGGGTATGCTAGACTGAATATAAATGATGAAATAATGAAGGATCAATTAATTGAAATTAAGGAGCAATTTCTGTATAGGGGTGTCATGATAAAGAGTTTGATAGACATAGTCAATCAATAGTGGAGAAGTGAAACAGTGCAACCCAAGCCATTTTTGCAAACAACAGGGTAACTGAAGAGGGTCATATAAGCAGGGGTAAGAACTTTATTACATATATATATATATATATATATATATATATATATATATATATATCCGCACACATATAATGCTCACTCTAAAGGTATACAGAAGGTTATTAAAAAGAATTGGTTCAATTTGCAAGCTCTAAATTATACAGTTTTACATGATGTTTTAAACACACCACATTTTGGATACAGGAGGGTGTCAGATTTGAAAAATAAGTTATATTATAATGACCAGAAAGGTATATGTAAATGTGCAGTGGTTAATTTCAAGAGAGGTACATTTTCTTGTTTAATAGCTTCTTTAAACATATAAAAAAGGGAGCAATGGATACTCTTGTGACCCATTTAATAAAAACAAGATACTTTGTTAATGGGACTATAACATCCAATACAAAGAATAACATATACCTTGCTTTGTGCAAATGCTGTGAAGTTTTTTATGTAGGTAAACTAATTGCAAATTGAAGGACAGAATATATAACCATTTGTCTGATATAAGGAAACAAGTTCAAACTAATACACTAGTTAAACAGATTCTGTAGGTAAAGTGTATTATTTTGTTTTTATGAGTATTGAGGTATATCCATCTGAAACAGGAGGTGACATAGTCATAACCGTCCTTAGTCATAGGCCAACTAGGCGGCCGCCTAGGGTGCCGCTGTAGCAGGAGTGCTTTTCCAGTATTTATTTGGTGTAGGTAGACCAAGATTGGGACACTGGTTTCTGTGGGGACAGGCGCTGTGGAGTCCTTTTACCTAGGGCTCCAGTTGACCTAAGGCCACTCCTAGATATAGTAACTAAAACTGAAAACCTGGAATACAAGTCGATTAACGAGTTACATGCTGATACACTATCAGGTTTAAATGAAGCAGTACATCTGAAACCAGTCTTAAAACTTTTACAACAGAAGTGTAAGTGATGCTGTACCACTAAATGTGGATATGATGTCATTTGGCCATGTGACTTTCAAACTTTAAAACTGTAGCATCTGAGCTTGATCTTAACTTGACCTGCTGAAGCAGTTTGTGAAAGCTTTTAACTCATCTCTTATTTGTATTTTTTATTTAAAGCTATGTAACCAAGGATACGATCTGTGTTTATTGCACTCAATTTAGATTTTGCATTTTTTGCATTTTGGTTTGGCTTGATATTCATATGCTAGAGCTTTTATTTTGTGTCCTGGCTTAAAAATGAAATTGGCCTATATGAAAGCTGGGCTTAATGGGTCTTTACTGTCTTTAGGTATTACAGCCGCCACGGCTTTCTTCCAGGATATTGGTGCTTCCCCCACTTTTAAAATACTGCTCAACAAAATCTTCCAAAAAATCTTCCAAATCTTTATCATTTTCTTTACTCCTAGTTTCCAAACCTCCACAGGAATACCATCTGTTTCTGGAGACTTACCTTCAGATTGATTATACTTCACTGTATTTATCTCATTTCCTCCTATCATAACTGTTAATTGTTGAACCTCTTCTACCTTTTTAACCTTGGCATACTTAAGCTTTCCATAACTATTTCCATTTGCACTCCTTTATGCAAATTTTCATAACATTTCTTAAGTATCTGTAATATCTCAACAGGATCTCAGGTTATTTTTCTTCTTACAGACTTCCCTAAGCTTGGCAACAACACCTTCTACCTTCTGTTGCCCAAGTAGTTGTGCTAAAAGTTTCTGTGTTCTGGCATCACTATAAAAAAAAAAAAAACATGGAGGTCTGATGTGGTTTGGCAAATGGAGCACCTATGGACAGGCTGTGAGTCATCCACCAAAGCAAACTCTTGATGCAGACCTTTGACAGTTTTACTTTGTGTGTCAGAGGATCACAGGAGGTTACTAGGCTAATGGCCCTTACAAACCTAGCCAAGTACAACCCCTGTTCCCAAGAATATTAAGGTATTAAGTGGAATTAAGTCAACTACTGCCTCTGTCCAACAGGGACACAGGTGAAACTCCCAGAGTGAATTTGCGATCTCCCATCTAATCATCCAAATTATGCTTTAATCAGGTCAGTGAGGAGCTCTGCTTCACCTGAATTGGAAGTTTGTTCCAGAGGAGAGGTAACCTCTGAGACATCTCTCTCTCTCTCTCCAGCAAGTCCTGTTGATGTCACATACTAGGTTGAGTTCCACAGAACAAGTGCATATTATACTATTTGACTTACAAATGTGCAGCATTTCCATTAGATCAGAATCTGTGATTTCTTTACATGCAAGGTAGAGGTTGCCTCTGAGTAATCTGTATTTCCTTCTGTCAACATATGACATATGCTGAAGACACTGAATTTTCTTTGTAATTAACCTTTGAGGTCCTTCCAGTTGTTGCAGGTATCTGGTAAGGTACATACCAAAGGTAGCACTGTACTTTATTACTGGCCTGATGAGTGAGGAGTACAGGGGGTTACAACGTCTTTTGTTCTGGATGCAATGCCCTTACTTATGAAATGGGCGATGTAGAAAGCCTTCCTTACCACAGTGGAAACATGGTGGTCAAAGGAAAGGATTCTGTCAACCTGTGTGTCCAAATCTCTAACCACTGATTGCATGCTTAGGATATTGTTATTAATATGGTAATCTGCAGAGATGTCGTTCTTGCCAAAAAGGATGGTAATGCATTTTGTTGCATTGAGTTTAGTCCATGACTTTGGTACCAGTCGTTTGTCAGTGTAAGTCCCTCTTTAGGATGTTGACATCGTTTAGGGACTCGATGACTGTACCCAGTTTGCAATCATCATCATACCTTGTCAGACATAGATCTTTTGTTTTAGCCTATACATCCAACAGGTAGATTCCAAATAAGGGCCCCAGCACAGATCCCTGTGGAACACCACTTGTTATGTGTCTACTGCTGGAGGTACAATCACCTATTCTGACTGTGTGCAGTCTATCGGTGAGCCAGTTTGCAACCCACCTGACAATATATGGGTTGGACTCCAGCTGGGTGAGTTTATCAATGATGCCTGAGTGGGGAATAGTGTCAAAGGCCTTGGCCAGGTCCAGGTAGGCTGTATGCATGGATTTGCCTTCATCCAGGGGTTTGGTGACTGTCTCAAAAAGTTCACCAAGTTCAAGAGGCAGGATTTCCCTTTAACGAAGCTAAACTGGGTCGGGTCGAGTGTTTGGAATTCTCCTATATTGCTGTTGAGAAGGTCCATGATTATTCTTTCCATAGCCCTGCAGGTTAGGCTGGTCAGGCTTATGGGTCTATAGTTCCCAAGGTCTGTGGAGGCACCTCATTTATGTAACCTGCTGTTTTCCATTCAGCAGGTACAAAATCAGTGCTTAGACTGTGATTAAAAGAGTACCCAGAGGTGCAGCTAGTTCCTGTTTTAATCCACTTAGAATGCAGCCTGGGATATTATCAGGTCAAATAGAGGCGGAGTTTTTTGGCCTCAAAGAAAGTATTGACTCAGCCGTACCTGATAGGATCAAAACAAGATCCTCAAGAAAGAACAAGCCTGCCTGGTGGCCATCTACCATTAACAGGTTATACAATAAGAGAAAGAAATTGCTGTCCATAAGCAGGAAGGAACAGTCACTGAATTGGAAGCATTTCCTCCTCTGCTTAAACAAGCAACTAAGACGCATCATAAGGCAATCTAAAGCTAAGTATAAAAAAGAAGTTATGTACTCATCATAACATTCCATCTGAGTAGTTATACTTCATTTTCTGCAACCTTTGGATATTCGAATCCATATCGGATCAGAGCCAGCAACATTTTATCAAGAATCTGCCCCAAGCTCCTCCCCTTACCCATAATACCTCACCTCTCCTACCTTCCCTCAGATCGAGTTTGCCACTAACCAAACTATTAGCAACTCAATAAAGTTAACCTAGAACAGGTTCAGGGGAAAGAGGGAGGGACAGTTGCAGAAAATTAAGTATAACTACTCAGATGGAACATTATGGTGAGTATATAACTTCTTTAACTGAAGTAGTTAATTTCATTTATCTGCAACCTGTGGGACAGAGTCACCAGCTACCAAAACGCCTGGGAGGCCCTCATGGAAGGATATTCCTGAGCACCGCAGAGCCAAAGGATGTTCTCCCACTAGAGATCAAATCCAACTTATGAGAGATGAATGTATGTGACCTTGCCCAGGTCGCTGCTGCACAGATATCATCCAGAGAAACCCTAGACCAAAAAGCAACAGAAGTTGCCATAGATCTGGTGGGATGGACTTTAATAGGACCATGTGGGGATAGGCCTTTATCCCTATAGACTTAAACAAAGAACCACGGGCTCACAGGGCAATGGATCCACAAATGATCTCCAAGCCACACGGTAGTTAAACACTTTCACCCAGTCCAAATACCAGGCTTCATCAGGTTCTGATGAAGCCTGGTATTTGGACTGGGTGAAAGCGCTCAACTAAACTGTGTTCTGTGGAAGACTGGTTTTGAAATATTTATTAAAGCAATAATTTTACTACCGTGTGGCTTGGAGATTGTTTGTGGATCCATTGTCCTGTGAGCCGTGGTTCTTTGTTTTGGTTTGGTGCTTCTGTGTACTTCTGGTGTTATCCCTATAGACTTGCGGTATACATTGTGTAATCCACCTGGCTAAGGAGACCTTGGAAATGGCCTTGCCCAAAAATGGTCTAGAAAAGGACACAAATAATTGGTCAGACTTATGAAATTGCTTAGTCCTGTGTAGATAGAAACAAAGCTGTCTATGAACATCTAGCAAGTGCAGCTTATATTCACCCTTGTTCTGGAAATTTGGAAAGAACACAGGCAGATTAATCATCTGGTTAATGTTAGATTCAAAAGCCACTTTCGGTAAGAAGGAAGGGTTCGTGCGAAGCGATACCCTGTCTTTATGAAAAATCAAGTAGGGGGGCACGGCAGACAAAGCCTGGATCTCAGAAACCCTTTTAGCCAAAGTAATGACCACTAAAAAGGCTGTCTTCCAGGAAAGAAATTTTAAGTCTACTGACGCTGCTGGTTCAAAAGGGGGTACCACCAATGCCTGCAGAACTAGAGTAAGGTCCCACGGGGGGACGGAATTCTTAACTGGGGACGCAAGAGAAAAATACCTTTTAGAAAGGCCTTGCACAATCTCAATGAGGCCAGAACATTCAAATTTTCTCTAATATGAAAATTAGATATGGCTGCCAATTGTACTTTCACTGTGGAGGAACACGCCCCTTGTTGAAAAATATATGCCAAAATTCCAAGACTGCATGAACCGGGGCAGTAAATGGATCTATGTTTTTCTGAGAAGCCCAAATAGAGAAGTGTTTCCATTTTTGCGGTAAACCTTCCTAGTGGAAGCTTTGAGGGAAGCCACCAGAATACTCTTTACCGAAGATGATAAACCAGGAGTCTTAGCGATCAGGGGAACTGCAGCAACCAAGCCGTCAGCTTGAGGCTGTCCAGGTCGGGCGGACTGATGCTCGAGGGATGGGATATGAGATTCGGGAAGGGATCTAGAATCCGTGGAAGAGTTAGAGCATGAGACCAGAGGAAGGGGAACCACACTTGAAGCGGCCAGAACGGGGCAATGAGGATCTCTTTGCACCCCAGTCAGTATGCTTTCTGAAGAAACTTCGGAATTAGAGGTAGCGGGGGATAGGCATACAGTAACTTGGGAGGCCAAGCATGGACTTGAGCGTCTCTGGGGGAGTCCCTTAGGGAGAGAATTAGAGCAAAGAACTCACTGCACTTCGCGTTGGAAGGAGATGCAAAGAGATCGCAGCAAGGGTGACCCCACGCTAGGGAGATCTCCTCCGCTATTGACTGTCTCAGAGACCACTCGTATGGCATTAGAATAGCCTGACTCAATCTGTCCGCTAAAATGTTGGAGCGTCCCAGGATGTGCATTGCAATCAGAAACCGACTGGTGGAAATCGCCCACTCCCACACTCTCATGGCCCCGCAGCAGAAAGGGTAAGAGATCTGGTCTGCAGCAGAAAGGGTAAGATCTGGTCCCTCCTTGTTTGTTGATGTACCAGACAATGGACATGTTGTATAACTGAACTGCAATCGTTCCTAGGGAGAGAACAGTGTGAAAGGCTTGCAATGTTAAAAGCACTGCCCTCATCTCCAGAACATTGATATGCAATCTGGTCTTGGTTTGGGACCACGTGCCTTGGACTGTCCTTCCCAAAAGGTGACCCCCCCCCCCACCCAAGCTGGGATGCGTCTGTGCTCACTGTGGCTTGGGCTGGGGATGTTAAGAATGGGCGACCTACCAAGATTTCTGGCGATTGGAGCCACCAAAGAAGAGAAGTCTTGCAGGGTTTGCTGATCTGTATAGGGCAGACCATGGTGAGGTCTAACCAAGACCACTGAACTGCCAAGGTCCACTGAAGCACCCTCATGTGAAGGCGCACACATGGTAGAATTGAAATTGCTGCTGCCATGGAGCCTAGGGCGCGGAGAATGTTACTTGCCATCGGTGTCCTGTGGCCGAGGATCACTGACACATGGGCCTGTAGGTTCTGGATTCTGTCCTGAATGAGAAAAACTTGTAATAGTAGTGTCCAACCGTGCCCCTAGGAATTCCAAGGTCTGTGTCGGATTTAAGCGGGACTTGGAGATGTTGATGGGGAGATGTTGATGGTGATCCCTTGATTGACTGCAAGATGTATGAAGGAGTCTCTGGCCATGCAAAGTAGACGCTTGGTGGTAGCAGCGAGGAGCCAATCGTCTAGGTAAGGAAACACCTGAATTCCCTGAAGCCTCAGGTGAGCCGCTACTACTGCCATAACCTTAGTAAACACCCTGGGGGCTGTGGTGGAACCAAAGGGTAGGGCTCTGAATTGGAAAATATTGGCTCCCAGCCAGAAGCGAAGAAATCTCCTGGAGCTTCTGCAAATCTTGATATAGTAGTAAGCATCCTGGAGGTCCATCGAGTACATCCAGTCGCATCCTTGGAGATAAGGTAGGATGGACTATAAGGTGACCATCCAGAATTTCTGCTTGGCTACCGACAGGTTCAGGGTAGACAGGTCCAATATGGGTCTGAGGTCCCTCGACTTTTCTGGCACTAAAAAGAACCTGGAGTAAATGCTTAATCCGGACTGATCTGGGAGGACCGGTTCGATGGCCCGATTTGTAAAGCAGCTTTGAAATCTTGTGCGCTGCGGCCTCCCTTTGAGCGGGTGGGGCATTTTGATTGTATAGGTGGGGTGAAGAATGGGATGGAGTATCCTCTGAATATTATTTGGAGCACCCAGCGGTCCATTGTGATGGGCTCCCAAGTCGTTAGGTGCAATGACAATCTTCCCCCGACTGTCTCCAGAGTAGGACAGTTGGGCAACCCCTCAGGGTTACTGCGCGGGTCAGTCCGAGGTGGTCTCCCTCGACCCAAAGTTCCTCAGACCCCCTCTGCCTCTGGGGCGGCGCTTCTGTCTTGTCCCCCTCTTCCTCTAGGAGATGAGTTATCCTGAGTGTCATGGGAAAATTGAGATTTTCTGAACCACATCTTCTTCTCACCTCTCTGACTCCAAGAAAAGGATTTTTGAGGGCTAGAGAAGCGGACTCCGATGGCAGACAGAGTCTTCCTGTCCTTCTCGCTCTGGACTAAGATGTCACGAACTGTCTTCCCAAAAAGGGAGGAACCGTCAAAGGGAGCATTAGTGAAAGATGCCTTGAAGGGATCCGCAAATTGACAGAGTCTGAGCCAGGCATGCCGCCTCATAGCTACACCAGTCCCAGCTGCCCTAGCCGCTCCTTCCGTGGCATGGGAAAGAAGATGCATGGACGTGTTAGAAACGGATTTCAGAGCCGACATTTTCGCCGAGAACAGCCACTTGTCTTCTGGCGACAAGGACTCTGGGGGCGACACAGCGAATTCCGTGACAAGGTCTCACTGGAGTCGAATGACGTGTGCCAAATAATTCAATGCTCATATGGAAAATGTTGTGAAGAAAAAACTGGCTTCCCAAAGCGGTCCACCGCCCTAGACTCTTTGTCCGGAGGGTGGACCAAAGAACTTTCCTGAGCCAGTTCTCTCTTGGTGGCAGCCGCCACCACCATAGCAACCACAGAGGATCCCTTGTACCAAGCCTGTCTGTGGGAGGAGAAAGGATCCTGTCTGGGCATTTGAGTATTGGCTCTATGGTGTCAAGCTCCTTCCATGCCCGCATGGTGATAAGATCCTCTAATGGATCTGCAGGAGGGACACCCAGGATGTAGATGGGCCCGTGCCAAAGGCCTTCAAGAATACTGATTCGTCCGTTGAGGGTTATGGGGGCTGACCAACCTCCCCTCTGGTGGAGGATTTCCATGATGTCTCCAAAGGAAACATCCTCAGGATGTGACCTGGGGGAACTCTCACCTTCATTCAAGTCAGTATCTTCTGTGAGGGACTCGGGGGAGTCCATGTGCCCCCAATTACACGAATGCTTATGTGGGGCCTCCTCAGTGGGACTCTCTGAAGAGGGCTCGTAAGTCATGGAGGGCTCCACAATGGTTTCCACCTGGGGGTTCTCTGGCATGGGCTGTCCCTGGGATAGGCTGATGGGAGTTGTGACCAAATCCAAGGTAGCCTGGGCGGAGTCCAAGGCAATGGGCTAGGGTCTCAATCCCTGGGAGAGAACCCTCTCCACCACGTCGAAGGCCGAAGGAGAGCACACCTCCTTGGCAACCAACAAGGAAGAAGTTCTCCCTGGTTACGTCGTGAGGATTGGGGCCGGGGCCAAGGTAGCCAGGGTTCCGAAGGAACGGCTCCGATCCGACAAAGTCGGAGCTGAAGACATCTCCGTTCCCTCGGATCCGGCTCCCTGTTCTCGGCCCCGAGAGTTGCTCGGATCCGAACAAGTCTGATCCGAGGAACTCAAGGTAATGGCCGGCATCAAGGTTGGAGGAACCATCGGCGCCGAACCCCCAGCTCAGAGGATCCTCGGATCCATAAATCCCAAGACCAATGGTCAGATCGGGGAAGGAGAGACAGAATGGAAGAAGGGCATAGAGTTCCCCTCTCCAGCTGAAGAGGGGCTTGGCAAGACTCCCATTTGGATTTGGGTCCGAATGAATCTACGCATCATCCTGTCCATGTCAAGCTCCGATAGACTCCGAGTCGACCGACTCGGATCTGGCCCTATGAGATGACCTCGAAGAAGGCCTCCGATCCAAGGGTTCCATCGGCTCCGGGGTGAACCTCAGGGAATGGAGCTGAGGAGAAGTGGTCCTAATAACTTTTACAGGTGGACTGGGAAAAGGCTCCCGCTCAAGAGATCACTTGCTGTGCCTTTCTACCCTTTTCTCCCTCTCTTTTTTGTCCTTATCTGCAGCTTTTGTCCCTGCCTCAGCAGGCTTAGAGGGAGGTTGAGTCAGCCTGAGGGGAGGGTTGGTTGGCTACAGGAGCTGATGTTGAGGCTGTCTCTAAGGCAGAAACTGGTAGCAGGCCCTTGGCTACCAGTTTCGCCTTCCTTTCTTTAAGGGCTCTGGGATTGAACCCTGCACACACAGCACATGACAAACTAAGATGGGGAATGCCAATAACATAGAGTGTGGCCATCAGCCGGTGAAAGCTTGTGGCCACACTGTGCATTTCTTGAACATTGGTTTAGGCTGGTCAGCCATAATACACTTCACTGAGCCAAATGCTAAACTAGACACACACACACACTCAGGGGTTGGCTAGGCCTACTCTATTCAAGAAAGAAACACAAACTTTCTAACTACCTTTTTTTTTTTTTTTAAACAAACCGACAACAAGACGAAGGGGAGGAAGGGCTATCACAAACAACTACTCTCATGCACTAACTAAAGAAACAAAAGTTCCACTTACACTACCCAACTTGTAGCTATAGAGACCATGATGCGTATGCATGAAGTGGCAAATGATATCTGAGAGAAGGTAGGAGAGGTGAGGGATTGTGGGTAAGGGGAGGAGCTTGGAGCAGATCCTTGATAAAATGTTGCCAGCTCGGATCCGATATAGATCCGAATACCCACAGGTTGCAGATAAATGAAGTTAACTACTTCAGATTACAAGTTAACCTCCTTCTCTAAGGATAACCATAAGGCCTTCTTTTGCTACATCAGAAACTTTAAAGGAAAAACCCAGATCTGCCCAGAACTGGTTGTTAATGGCACCACATATACTGAACCCGCAGAAATAGCTAACTTGCTAGCTGACAGGTTCAATGAAAACTTCTCCCCCCTGTCCCTGCCACATATCCCTCAAAGCATCCTTGCCACTTGCCCCCCACCTAGTATCTCCAAGGAGCCGGTCATAAACACTTTCACCGCTGAGTATTTTTTATAAATCGGAATTTATGTTTATTTATTTTGTGGTGTTTGAAAAAATGGAGATTGAGGATGCAGACTGTATGTCTAGGTGTGTTTCATGCTGTTTGTTTCCACACTGTATTATAGTGTGACAAAAGTCCAAAAAAATAGATTTTAAATATTGCTCTTATGAAGTTGGAAAGTTGCTACAGTAAAAGGTTTTGTGTTGCCATGAATTTTCTTAGGGATATTAAGTCTGAAACTCAAATGTCTTGTCACTCGGTTGACAAATACCTGGTTTAATTACTACTGCCCTTTACTGCTTGATGTTTTGTGTAAAGCATACCTTTGTTACCACAGCTAAACTCTCCTTTATAATGTAACATATTTTTGTATATTGTAATGCCAAGACTTAATATTGTTCTTTGTACTGTACTGTTTGTGACTTATCTCTGCATATATTTCTAACTAAGACTTGGACTTAATTTAGGCCAAGACTTAAACTCTGATGGACCTATTGTATGCTGTAATCATATTTGTATTAGCCATCTTTGCTTCCAAATACACTCCTTCTCTCATAATGTTACACTATTCTCTAATACCCATACTGCTGGCTACTTATGTAATCTCCTTGTTTGAAAACCAGATGCTTATTGATTATTGGTACCCAAATGGCCATACTATCACACCAGATGTAAAACAGCCCACCTTTAACCATACTAATCAATATGGGTCCAACTCTAAGCCTTGCTCACTCTTTCAGCATGCAAATCCCGGGCATACAAGCTCTAGAGCCAAACAATATTACAAACTTTTAAACAAACTCCTGAAACTTATCGCTAAGTATAGTCTTAGTCTTATACTTGGTGGTGACATTCATCCCAACCCTGGCCCATCCACCTCTGATATATATACCCTCTCTATCTGCCACCAAAGCCACAAAACTACAATTAGTAGACCTACCAACTCTCTCCTGGCCTGTCATCTCAATATTAGAAGCATCAATAAGGTACATGAACTGCATGCACTCCTGGCTGTCTACTCCCCGGACATTCTCTGTCTATCTGAGACCTGGTTAAAACCTACCATAACTGACAATGAAGTGTTACTACCTGGGTATAACATTCACAGGCTAGACCGTGCTTCTAGGAAAGGGGGTGGGGAAGCTATACTCTATAAATCTGCACTGAATGTGTCCATAGATGTTAATCAACCACCTCAAATTAATAACTCAGAAATCCTGGCCACTAAATTGCAAATTAGCAAAAGTAAATGCATCAACATTATCTGTATGTATATTCCCCCAGGTAATAATATAGCCACACTCGAAGATACCCCACACTGGATTTCATGTCATCACCCACAAGAAACCCTATTACTTGGTTTTACTTGACTAACATAGAATGGGCCACCTGTTCCTCAGAATCCCCCACAACCCACATCAACCTGCATGCATTTACTCAAATCATAATCACCCCAATCAGGCTAGGTAATCCCAAACATAAAGAAAGCATACTAGACTGGGTACTTGTAAATAGTAACCCCCAACTGTACACTGCTGGTACCTTTCCCGATGATCTGAGTTCTTACTTATATAGTTAAGCAAAAAGTAATTATTCCTCATCAATCCTTACTCAGGAAAGTCAGAAACAAAGTAACCTTTGACCTTGTCAAATTCCAGCAGGAACTTAACTCCTGTAACTGGGTATATGTTAAAACACCTCCCCTTAGAAGAGGCAGTTGCATATTTTAACAATAGATTTCTTGATATCCTTGACCTGCATGCACCTGCCCATTCTAAGCGAACAAAGGCAAAAACTGCCCCATGGCTGTCTAAAGAATCTAGACTAAAACTTTCCAGCAGAAACAAAATCTGGGCTCTATGGCACTCCACTAAAGACCCCTACAATCATGATAAATACAGGCAAGCTAGGAATGAGACTAAAAAATCCATTCTACAAGACAAAAAACAACACTACTGTAATTTACAGACAGCAAATCAGAACAATCCTCAGACGTTCTGGGCAGGTCTGAATAATCTACTCCATCCTGGAAAAATGTCTACCCCTATCCCCATCGCTACCATTGATAAATCTCCTGAGGATGTCTCAGACAGTTTTAACCATTTCTTTAGAGAGACAATTCAAGCGCTAGCTAGCCAACTACCTCCCAGCTCCCCTGGCCCTGATAGTACCACCCCTATAAACCTACTCTCTTTCAGCTTCCAACCAGTGTCCACATCACTTATTCATACCTTGCTCAAAAAATGAAAACCCACCACACTCTCAGCTGATCAACTTCCTGAGTACCTTCAAAAATCAGCTGATGCCATAGCCTATCCAGTATCTATACTAATTAAACGCACCATAGCAGAGGTAGACCGATAGCTATACTTTCTCCACTAGCTAAGATTATGGAAAAATGTATACACAAACAACTCATGCACCACTTAATTCAGAATCACCTCATGGCCGACACCAAACATGGCTTTCATCCACTCCACAGCACAACCACAGCCTTACTAGCGTTCACCAATACCGTTAATAATGATCGTAACAATAATCAAATATCTTCAGCCCTCTTCTTAGATCTTTCAAAGGCATTTGACATGGTAGATCACCAACTTTTGCTTCACACCCTGCAAGCCTTCTGTCTAAATACCAGTGCCATTCAATGGTTTAAATCCTAACTCAGTGGGAGGCAGCAGGCTGTCCTCTGGCAGAACAAGCTCTCTAACCTATTACCTAACACCCTTGGAGTGCCAGAAGGCTCCATATTAGGACCCCTACTGTTTTCCATTTTTATAAACGACCTATATACAGTCATATCGAATGTCAGCTGTATCCAATACGCTGATGATTCCACTCTAATTTGTTCAGCCACATCTCCCTCAGAATTAAGGTCTGTTACCCAATCCACCTTTAATACTATAAAGACCTGGCTCTCCGAACGTCGCTTGTTGCTAAATCTCAAAAAAACTAAAATTATGTTATTCTCTTCAACACAAAGGTCCACACCGTTTACCTTCTCCATAAATGCAAAAGATGGCACAATAATCACCCCCGACTCCTCTACAAAACTGTTAGGAGTAATAACTGATAATAACCTAAAATTTGACCTTCATGTAAACCAAATGATCAAAACCATCAATAAAAAACTAGAGTCACTGTACAGAATAAAAGCCTTCCTAACCTCTGCGGCTATGGTTGCCATAGCTCGCTCCCACCTGCTTTCAACACTTTCATATGCATCCCCCCTTTCTCTCTAATCTAAATAAAACTGTACTTAATAGACTCTCAATTTGTTACAACCACATTGCCAGGTTTGCCACTGGCCTACCTTTTAGAACACACCATTGCATCAACCTTAAACAGCTTGAGTGGCTAGAACTTCCCAGTCTAATCCAATATAACCTTTTGATTATGGCTAATAAAATCCTCTATTATCCAGATAACACACCAGTTCTTAAAAATATGATCACCCCCCCCCCCACAACAATCCAAGACTGCTCTGATCCTCAAACAGACTACAAATTAAGACAATTAAAATTAACAATGTAGCCGGTGACTCCCTCTTTGCAAACTCTGCAGACAAAGCATGGAACCTCCTTCCAGCTAACATTACTTTGTTCTCCTCCCTATCCCAATTCAAAGCTAAACTCAAACAACATCTGGCACTAAACTGGCTTTGCCACTGCAGCAAGCCTGGCTAACTCTCACCATGAATGTGTATAATCTATTAATCAAATTACTGTTATTTTTTCCCCTGACTGTTACCAGGGGTAACTCGAACTTGTGATATTGTCTATTTCATGTCTGCTTATGTCATTTGTAAATATCTCATCTGTAATACGTCTTTGTTATTACTTATCTGTCTACCTTAGTGATATTCCTTCTTTGTTATTATTTATCTGTCTACCTTGGAGCTTTTCTTCCCGGGCCTCCACTGAAAATGGACATTAATCCAGTTGGACTATCCCGGTCAACAAATGTAAAATAAAATCAATAAAAAATAAATAAAAGTAGGCAGCAATTCAGTAATACACAGTTTAAAAGTGTGGTACAGTGCATAAAAATAGTTATTTTTCTGTAGAGTTCAGAGGATGCCTAGGATTTCATTTAGATTCACTCCAGACATTAGAGAGAGCACACCAATCCTACAGCAGCTCCTGTAAACTGAGGTTGTGAGGCCTGCTCTTACTAATTTCAGTTGTGCCTTCTGTAAAACCTGCAATTACAGTCATACAATGGGAACATCTGAATTGAAGAGGCCATGAATCCTAAAACCTTGAATACAGCCACAGCTGAAGGCTGTGGGTTTTGTAATTGATTTTAACCTTAGCACATTGGGGAAGAAAATTTGTCTGTGGACAGGTTTGCTTTTTGGCTCAGTGTCCAAATGGTATCCAATAAAGACTAGATTTTGAGACTGTTTTAAATGTGATTTGGCCACACTGATCATGATGCCCAAAGACTGAAAAATATGGAATTACTGTCTTGTGAGAAGTAGCTTCTCCATAATGGAAACCACTAGGAGCCAGTCATTCAGCTATGGAAAAAAACTGTCCTTCTAAAAGTCACATGTGAGTTCTGATTAGGACTGTGCATTTGGTAAATACCTAGGGGAGTGTAGTAAGTCTGAAAAGCAGTCAAAAACTGAGAATGACTAGTTCCTACTCAGAAGCAGATTAATCTCCTTGATGTGTGCACTATCTTTATGTGCAGCTAGGCACCTTGTAGATGCAAAGAGCACATCCAATTCCCTCCCTGATTACATTATATGCAGGACAGACTGTACTGAGAGCATCCTGAAGGACTCCTTCACAAACTGGATCAATCTAATTAGACTGAGAATACATCTGATGCCTCAGGCACTAAGAAGAACCTGGGGTGAAATAGAGAACCATCGTTGCTCTGGTAGGACCTTCTAGATGGCTCTTTTATGGAGGAGGTTCCAACCCCCTTTAAGGCTACTCTCTTTTGGCAGGGTAGAACTGTAGGTGGGTCAGATGGTATATGTTTGTGGGTATTTGCAAAAAAAGGAATAAAGTAGCTTGTAGATAAAATGTATCCACTTGTCCGATGAGATAGCCAGCCATGCTGAAAGATGTAGAGAAAGATGTCTCACTACTGCCCCCTGAGCGGGGCAATCAGACAACCCGTCAAGATTCATATGGACAAAATGTATTTATTTTTTGACATACGTTTACAGGTAAAGTCCAACTGTGTAATTGTTCGTTTGTGTCTTTCGGCTTTTTCCCGGTTAGGGGTCGGAACTCTGGTCCGCTAATGACTGGTAGTGGATTTTTACGTACCGGGTTACCAGCCCTGATGCACAACCTTCAACGAAGGCACGCCCCATTCACGTATACCTCCACACAGAAGGCGCTCTAGCTGAGAATCGAACGGGACAACGTCTTGCTGTGAGGCAACAACGCTACCGCAGCACCACCACCACCCAGAAGAAATGTACCTGAGAGTTTGAAAAAAAGAAGTTATGTACTCACATAATGTTCCATCTGTGGGTTTTGGATCCGACCTCCGATCCAACTCGGCTGTTTTCCAAAAGCTTAGGCTCCAAAGCTCGAACTCCTGCCCTACCCATAATGCCTCACTCCCCCTGATTAACTCAGATTGAGTTTGCTGCTACCATGTTTGCCAGCCATAAACTAAGTAGGTAAGTATAACTAATTCTGAAACTATTAATACAGAAAAAAGGAAAGAAGAGGAGCTCAACAAGGAAAAGAGTTTGCGATAAACACATCTGTCAGGTCATTTTTCTTTATTTATTTATTTATTGACATTTGTTGGTCCTATTGGCCTATTTTCAGTGGAGATGAGAGGAGAAAACCTCCAAATTACATAGAAGTTTTAATAATAAAAATAAAATTCAGACTCAAAAATATTACAGTGAAATATGTTAGTACACACTTCAGTAAAGTACAAAGTTAGAATCAAAAAATGAAAACATAAAAAATAAAAAAAAAGTCAAAGCACTTACATAAGCGAAACAGTATTTGTTGAAGTTGCTTATGAACATTAAGAAATTATACAAGTACAAGTATATGGTATGAAGGAGATGTATTAATTAGGTAATGTTATAGTAGACACAAATTAAGATAGGGGGAGGGTATTGTAAGCATATCTAGAGATGAGAGTATGAAATAAGAGAAAAATGGAGTTTTAGGATGGTTCATGGCAAGGGCATGTCTTGGTGTTGAGAAGATGTACTTTAAGTTATTTTTTAAATTGTTGTGGGTGATTAATGGAGCGAATATGTATAGGAAGTTTATTCCAAGATTGGGCCACAGAGTATTTATATAGCAGTTTACCCACATTTGTTTTTGGATGGTAGATGTCTAAGAGTTGTTGGTTTGAGCTACATAGGGTCTGTGATGGAGAGTAGGGGGATATGAGGGAGGACAGAGCAGAGCATGATGATGGTTTATATAGAATGGTGTGTAGTATTTGAAATTGTGATACCATAAGTTATTGGGGGAGTTCAAGCCATTGGAGGGCACTTAGAGCCTGGCAGTGGTGAGAGTTATAGGGAGAGTTAATAATGAATTAAGCTATTTTGTGATATGTTTGCTGGAGTTTGAGCAAGGTTGTGGCTTGAATATTAGTTAGAATTGCTGCAGCATATAGAAGGGAGGGAAGGAGAAGGGCCTGAGCCAGGGAGAGTTTAACACTGGAGTTTAGGAATCTTTTATTGCGATATAGTAGTCCTAATTTCTGGTGAGTTCTTTTGATACACTGTAGTACGTGAAGGTTAAACTTCAGTTCGTTATCAATGATGACAGCCAGGAGCTTAGTTTGAGGTTTTATGACAGTGTTATTAGAGGTTGTTGTCTTTTGGCGTTTCTCGATTAGGGGTCGCCACAGCGGAACTCTGGTCCGCTAATGATTGGCAGTAGATTTTCACGAGCGCCGAGGTGCCAGCTCGACATTCAACCTTTAGCGAAGGCACGCCCATTTACTCATGTCTTTTGAACACCCACCCAACCGCGGGGAGAACATGCAGACTCCACACAGAAGGCACTCCCCGCACACCAGCTGAGAATCTAACAGGAGAACCTCTTGCTGTGAGGCAACAATGCTACCGCTGTGCCACCGCGGAATGACAGTGTTATTAGAGGATGTAATAGTAAAAGTAGATTTGTGAGGAGAGAGGGACTGGGGAAGAAAGAGCAGTAGCTTGGTTTTTTTTGGGGTTAAGAATGAGTAGATTATCAGATAGCCATCTTTAGTAGAAAAAAGATATTTGGGGTTAGGATAAGAAGTTCAGAGATGTTGCTGGAGATAGAGATAAGAGTAGAGTCATCAGCATATTGGATGAGGGTGGACTGTTGGCAGGATGTGTACAGTTCATTAGTGAATAGTGAAAAAGAATATATTAAACAGTAGGGGACCCAAGATGGAGCCTTGTGGAACACCACATGGTACTGGAATACAGGGAGAGCAGGATTAGAGCCATCTGACGGATTGCTGCCTGCAAGAGAGATAGCTAGAGAACCAGGATAGGGAGGAAGTTAATAGGTTGAGATTAGCCAGTTTGGTTAGTAGTAAAGAGTGACAGTATCAAAACCTTTGGAAAGGTCTAGGAAAAGACAGGGTATGAGTTGGTTGTTGCCACAAGCCTCAGCAATAGCATGTGTAAATGATAGGAGGGTATTAGTTGTGCTATGGTTTGGCCGAAAGCCATGCTGGGTAGGACTGAGGAGGTTATGCTGGAGGAGAAAGTTTAAAAGCTGTGAATGAAGAAATGTTTCAATTATTTTAGAGAAAGGAGATAGGATGGCGGTGGGTCTTTAATTAGATGTGTCAGTTGAGTTTCCTCCTTTATGGAGAGGAATTGTGAAGAAAGATTTCCAAATATGTGGTTTCTTGAACAGACCTGTTGATGAGAATGGATATAGGATGGGCTATAGATTCAGCAGCTAGTTTGAGGAAGATAGAGGGGAGGTTATCAGTGGAGGCTGAGCAGGGTTTCAACTTTTGAAGAAGTGTTTTGATGTAAGAAGTGGAAACGGGTTGAAAGGAGAAGAGGAGGTTTTTATTGAGTGGAGGGGAGGGAAAAGGGGTACAACAGGAGTTAGGGTTGGAAGGAGAAGGGGTAGATGAAGAGTTTGGGTTGCAGGGGGTGAGTTTCTGTATTGTATTAAGGAAGTGTCTTTTGAGGAGGCTAGCAGTCTCTAGTGGAGATGTATTTGGGAAAGGGGAAGAGTTGGAAGGGCGGCTGGAAGAAAAAAATATTAAGAGTTGACCAAAAGTTATGTGGGTTGGATTTTTCCTATGTGAAAAAGGGCAAACCAGTTACTAACATTGGGTAGGTCATACTCCAAGGAACAGGGGAAAGGAGGGAGGGAAGAATGAGGAAGACAACACAGATGGAAAGTTATGCTGAGTACATAACTTCTCATTCTTCCATGACCTGTGGGACACAGTCTCTAGCTACAACAAAACCTTGGGTGGCCTTCATGACAGGATATTCCGGAACACTGCAGACCCAAAGGCAGCTCTACTTCTGGACACTATGTCCAATTTGTAGTGGGAAATAAAAGTGTGAGAATTAGACCAGGAGGTAGCTGAACAAATGTCAATTGAAACTTGGGCCCAAAAACTTGAGAAGTTGACACAGATCTAGTAGAGTGAGCCTTAACTCATTGAGGTAAAGGAACACCTTTAGAGTCAGACAAATGAGATGCAATCCCTTAAACATATAGCTAAAGTGGTCTTAGTAACTGGTTTCCCCTTTTTCACATTGGAAAAGGCTATGACAAGTTGGTCAGATTTCCTGAAAGATGTAATTCTGCTCAGATAAAAATTTAACTGTCTATGGACATCGAACAGATGAAGCGTGTATTCTCCTTTGTTTTGGAAATATGGAAAAAAAAAGACCTGTAGGTTGGTAGACTGGTTTACATAATTCTCAGTCGCCACTTTTGGAAGAAAAGATGAATTACTAAGTAAAGTTGCTTTGTCTTTGTGGAAAATTAAGTAAGGATATTTAGAAGACACAGCTTGCAATTCAGACACTCGTCTAGCAGACGTGATGGCCACCAGAAAAACAGTCTTCCAAGATAAGAATTTTAAATCTACTTTAGCTGAGGGTTTAAAAGGAGGAAGAACCAGGGCCTGCAAAACCATAGTGAGATCCCAAGAGGGTGTTGGATCTTTGACAGGAGGGCAAAGAATAAAAGCTCTGCACAATCTAGATGAGGCTAAAGAAGATCTGTTTTCTCCTAAATGAAAATTCAAAATGGCTGCCAACTGCAACTGCAGCAGTGGAATGACTGAGCCCCTCATGGAAAATATGAGCTAGAAATTCTAGAACTGCTAGGACAGGGGTGGTAAAGGGATCAAATTCTGATGTTTTGCCCAAATGTAGAACCTCTTCCATTTGCTCTGGTAAATTTGTTTAGAAGGATTTGTGAGAGGATATCAGAATATTACAGACTGGGGATGAAAGCCTGGCAGATCTAGCCATCATTGGAACGGGAGAAACCATGCAGTTAGTTTCAGACCTGGGAGATAGGGGTGAACTTGCCCTGATGGACGGGATAGTAGATCCAGATGTGGTTTGAGAGTCCACGGATGGCAAACTAGGTGAGACCAAAGAAAGGTGAACCAGATGTGCTGGGGTGAAAAGGAGGCAATGAGGATCACTTTGCTCTTCAACCAGGAGGCTTTCTGAAGAAATTTGAGGATTAAGGGGAGAGGAGGAAAAGCATAAAGCTATCCAGGAGGCCAAGCATGGACCAGAGAATCCCTGGGTGACTGTCCCTGAGAGGAAATCATGTTATTGTGGGGAGATGCAAACACATCGCAGCAAGGTAGACTCCATTTTAGGAAAACCATGTTCACCACTGATTGGTTCAAGGACCACTCATGAGGCATCAGTAGAACTCTGCTGAGCCTGTCCGCTAAAATATTGTGCTCCTCAAGAATGTGCGTTGCAATTACAAAGCAGCTGATAGAGATTGCCCATTGTCACACTCTCATTGCTTCTCACCACAGAGGGCAAGATCTAGTTCCCCTTTGTTTGTTGATGTACCAAACTGCAGACATATTGTCCATTTACACTGCCATTGTCCCTGGGGTAAGGAAGCTGTGAAGGGCCTGCAACACCAAAAGGACCACTCATCTCCAAGACACTGATATGCAGGCTGGTCTCCTCCACTTGCCTTGCAGCGTCCGACCCAGGAAATGCCCCCCCCACCCACCTGGGAGGCATCCACAGTCAACGTGGCTTTTGGGGGAGGGGCATTCTTGAAGAACCTCCGGGGAGTGAAGCTATTAGAGGAGAGAAACCTTGCTCATAGTTTGACTGGATAGCTAAGGGGTAGATGAGTCCACTGGACTACTAAGGTCCATTACAGAATTCTCATGTGCAGGAGTGCTGTGTGTAACAGAGTAATGGTGGCCGCCACCGATCCTAGGGCCATGAGTGCTGGAGTGGCTGGGATTGCCAAAATTTGTCTAACATGTAATTTGAGATTTGTAATCCTGTCCGGAGTAAGAAAAACGAAGGAGTTAGACGTGTCCAAATAAGCCCTTAAGAGATCTACACACTGAACTGGTTGAAGCTGGGGTTTCTCTAGGTTGATTATTATACCCAACGTATGAGCTAGCTTTAACAAGTAGTCCCTGGCTTGGATGAGTAGATGTCTGGCTGAAGCAGTTAGGAGCCATTAAAAGATGGAGTTCTTGGAGTCTGAGATGAGCTGTGATTACCGCCATGCATTTGGTGAACACCTTGGGGGCTGTGGTGAGACTAAAGGGAAGCGCTCTGAACTGGTAATGACTGCCTCCCAGCCTGAAGCGTAGGTCCCTTCTGAAGCACCTGTCCATCTTGATGTAGTAGTACACATCCCTCAGGTCCACTGAGCACTTCCAGTCATCCATTTTCAAAAGAGGTAGAATGGACTGGATCATGATCATCCTGAAATTTGCACTTTTACTGACTTTTTCAGGGATGTCAGATCCAAAATGGACACAAGGTCCCCTGTTTTTTTTTTGGTACTAAAAAGAACCTTGAGTAAACTCCTGATCCACACTGATCTGGCGGGACCTTCTAGAAGACTCTCTTCTTTAGCAGCTTCAAGATTTCAAACTCCATTGCCAATCTCAGGTTAGGTGGGACATCCGGGAGAGAAGTCTTTGGTTTGGAGAATTTTGAAAAGGGAATTAAGTATCCTCTGGACATGATCCTTTGCACCCCACCAATCATTCATGATGTCTAGCCAGGCATCTGGGTGCAAGGATAAGTGCCCCCAGACTGCAGCCACAGGAGGACAGTCGGGCAGCCCCTCAGGAGTGCTGAAAAGGCCTGTTCAAGAAGGAATCACGAGACCCTTGATTCTGAGGACCCCCTCTGCCTTGTGGGTGGTGTCCATCATTGTAACCGTTTTTTCACCCTCTGCCTCTGGGTGAATATTCTCCCCTGCGATTACTGAAAAGCACTCTGAGATTTTTTGAACCACAGCTCCTCCCCCCAAGTTGATTCCTGGAGAACAATCTCTGGGGGGGTGGAAAAACAGATCCTGATGACAGAGTATTTCTGTCCTTCTCATTATGGCAGAGTGCGCCTCTGACAGTGGGGCCAAACAAGGACGATCCGGTGACTGATGAAGGACACCATGAAGGGTTCCATGTAATCACACAGCTGTAACCAGGTATGACACCTAATGGCAATGCCAGAACCGGTGGCCCTTGAGGTATACTCCGCTGCATGGGAGATTAACCACATGGATGCTTTCAATATAGATTGTACAGTGGCCAGTCTGGAGAAGGGTTTCCTGCCTCATCAGACCTGAGCTAGAGAGTTCTTTAATTAAATCCCTTTGTAGCCTGGTAAAATGGGAAAGACAGTTTAAGGCTCCAACTGCAAAGGTAGACAAGGCATAAACTCTCTTGCCGAATCTGTCCATCACTCTAGACTCCCTCTTTGGGGAATGAACAGAGAAGCTTTCTTGGGCTAACTCCTTCATGGTGGCTGCTGCAATGACTATGGCATCTACTCAGATACCCTTAGTCCAATGAGGTCTGTTGGAGGGAGTACTGAGGATTTTATCCACACATTTAGATATCGGTTGTACCATGTCCGGATCCTTCCAAACCCTGCTCGACACCAGATCAATAACTGCATCAGTGGGGGAGGACCCAAGATGCAAATGGGCTGGACCCAAAAGCCTCCAAGAACACAGATTCCTCTGGGGTCGGGGTTTGGAAACACCATCCACCTCTAAGGTCCATGATTTCCAAGATATCTCCAAAAGAGACATCCTTAGGTGGAGATATGGGGGACCCTTCCCCCTCATCAAAATCTGTGTCTTTCATGACTGATTATTCTGGAGAATCAAGGTGCCTCCTCTTGCACCTTCTCTTCAGAGGAATCTCCTCAGTGGGAAGTTCCAGTGCTATGTCAAAAGAGATCTGGAGTTCCAAAGATGGAATTACTTGTAGGTTTTGCTGGGCTAGCTGTCCCAATGGGAGCAGTGGTGAGGTGTCAGACACTGTCTACAAAGGTGAGAGAAGTGGTTCCAAAAGGGTGGGAGACGAGGATCTCCTGGGCATGGAGAGGACCCTCTCCACCACCTCGAAGCCAGAATGGGCAGGAGACATGGAAGATCATCTCCTCGGAGCTGAAACTATTTTAGGGCAACATGACATGGAAGTTCTAAGACGGTGCTTGCAAAAGCCTTCGCTGATCACATTACTGACAGAAGCAAAAACACCCTTGGCTCAGCATAACAGACTGATTAGTGCAACATACATGGTGTAATAAAAAGCCGATGTAGGAGAAAATTCAAAATTGGAAGAGACAAACTGAAACTAAAATAATAATAGAAGAGCAATGGTTAGATATTAGCTAGTACCAGAGATAATTCTACATTTCCAAGATCTGGTGACTTATCACCTGGAAATGTGTTCATAAATATTTAAGATAGATGACACAAAATGTTTCCTTGATCAAACAAACACTGTTTTAGATGTAATCAGGAACAAACTGTATGCTGCAAACATATTTTTGGGATTGTTCTAATTTATTCAAAGTCAGGAAGTATTTACAAGAGATAATAAGGGGGGGGGAGTTCTGGAATAGGAATGGCAACTGCAAGAACAGAATTTTTTACCTCAGTTGGCTAGGTACCCTGAAAAGTAAGATAAGTTGCGAAAAACAAAAAATTGAACACAAACCACGTTAAACCACACTGGACAATACAATAAAAGTGCAGACTTAATACATTTGTCACAGGTTGAAAAGGTTGTAGCACCTTTGTCAAGTTTAAAACACAGACTTCTTCAGAAACACTTTGTACAACAACAAATGTTTAAATACCCCCTCTGTCAAATCAAATGATGAACAAACATCCAACCAGTGGAAGCCTATCCATTTTTAAACTAAATCATTCACAGAATTCTTCAATCTAATGAAATACACATTAAAACAAAACATTTCATTAATCACACTTCATAAGAATGTAGTTTTAAAATACTACTAATCGAAACACATTCATTCAACCCAGGAAAATTATATGCATTCAATTTAATTTGCCATTTTAATTCTTTGCATTCAAGCAACACCTTCCAAGGTACAGTGTGGTTTGTACTCGCTTTTTTTGTTTTTCGCAACTTTTTTTATGAAGTTTTGTGTTTGGTTCTTAGTTTTATTGTACCCTTAAAAGCAACATCTCATGTAAATGAGTTTGTAGTATTTGTATTACTGGTTGCTAAAAAGTGATTACATAGAAATGGAAAAAGAGGAGGAGACAAAACAGGCAGCTCTTATAACCGTAGTGTACAATATTAAGGCATTAGCTGTGTACACCTAAGAAATGCAGCCAGTAATCTGTGTAGGAAAATGTTCTCTTAATGGGATTGATTGGAAAAGTAAATTGAGACATAAAATGATAATAGAGAAGTGAATTCAAGGGTGGGCTTCTAACAAAAGAGAAAAAGGGGAAATACTGCTAGGCTATTAAAGGAATTGTGGCAAAATGTACATTTGCTCAGTCTCTAGACAAAGTAAAATTGCAGAACTTAACTCCCTGAATTCTATGTTATAAATTAGTGCTCCATGCACTAGTTGCTGATACTTAAGATTAACCCAGTACAGAAAACAAAACAAATAATGGGACTAGTGTGAAGGTGGTTTGTTAAGTGTACCATGCATATGGTCTGCACAGTATGCATGTTATGAGTTTTGTTAATAAAGTGCATACTGCTTTCAAAAACAGACAAAATAAAAGATCAGTACCCCAGGATTCAGACATATCTAGGTTCCCCTCATGCATGTGCACATCATTAGAAAATTCAGATGTTACATTCTGCCATTTGACCATTTCAACAATTAAGTAAAAATATAAGAAAGACCACACTGCAACAACTCCATGCAGTGACCGCCACAAAAATGTTCTGAATGTTTATCCCCAAAATTATTCCTACTTCTGTAACAAATTTAGCTGTCACATCATAATTTTACAGAAGCTGATTAAACTTGTATAACTTCATCTTCTTCAACCACAAATCTTCATGCCCCAATTTACTTTAATACTTTAAAGCAGGCATCACTTAACTCATTAAGGAAATTGACTAAAGACAGCATGGTTCAAAAGAAATAAAACTAATTAAGATGGTAGTATCTACAGAAGAGAGAAATAAAGATAGCACAGGGCAGTGTACAATTTTAAAGTACCCAGAGTTTAACCAGTACTTAAACAGCAAGCATTGCCCACAAGCCAAAATGGGTTTCCTGGCAAGAGAAAACCATTATTTACATAAGGTGATTAGAACAGACTCCATGAAAAAATGCTGATTTGCTTGCAGGTCCTTCTTCAGCTCACTAATGAAACAACTGAGTTCAAAAATAAAACACAAAGATGTTGTGTTGTTTATGTAACTTAAGCACCCTTTTAAACTTCTTAGATATACATATGTATATTGCTGGTATACCATTAATTATCTGCATAGCCTTTAGGTCCTCTCAAAACCTCCTCTTAACCCTTATTTTTTTTTTAACCTAAGGAATTTATCATCTATAAACCTTAACTGCATTAAGAATAAAACCTAAATACTGCATTGTCCATAATATAATTAATGATGTTTATTTCCTCTGCATGCTATCCCTAATAGAACTGGAGAGCAAGCAAGCAACAGAAGAAAAAAAACACAGAACATTTTTTTGAAATATGCTTTTTTTAGACTAGAAAGAATTCCAAAAATGCTTGCAGTCTGCCCCTTATTCTTTATGTATTTATTTTATTTTACAGTTGTTGATCAGGTAGGTGATTCAAGGGCCTTTTTCAGCCACAACTGGAGCCACAAAGCCAATACACAGTACAAGGACACAAAGAAAAGCAATTATGAAAATGAGACTACAATCTAGTTACATAAAGGTGTGTTTAATGGTATCAATACAGTCAAAGTAGTCAGTACAAGTGCAACAGTGCAGACAGATATGGTTTGCATAAATTGCCACATAAAAAGAAACAGAAAAGATGAAGAATTACATTCATGAAACATATCATAAAAAGAAATGCATTTTAAAATGTATTCATGTTCCAAGCAAGAATGGTAAACATGGAAATCAACGAATAATAATAATATAAATAAAGCATAAACAGATTCACTGCCGTGAACATACACATTTTTCATATTAGTCTAATTTATTAGTTACAATAAACACCCAAAAATTAATGAGTCAAAGAATGAAAAGGCCTAATGTTATATGTAAATCAGTATGGTCATCCAGCATCGCTGAAGCAGTTGCATCTGTTTTCTTTGATAAGGTGCATACATAGAGATTTCTTGAATAATTAAATTTTATAGATCTGCCTTAACATTTTTATGTACAGAACTGTAGGAAAAAGGGGTAATGTTGAAAAATGACCTCTCACAGATACTGTATGTCGCCTATAAAGCGACCTTTGTAACTGTATGCAGTCTGTATTATGCACAGAATAGGAATGACTTCCATATGTATGCTTAAGCAGTGATAGTGTGTGTGTGTGTGTGTGTGTGTGTGGGCAAGATCGTTTATGGAAGAGTTTGAAGGTAAAGAGTAGCCATTTTCCTTTTTGTAAAGTAACATAGTAGTGATCCACATTGTTGGAAAGATGAAATAATCTAATTATTTTCAACAGACTGAATAAGGGTGTATTGTGAGAGGAGAAGCAAGCAATTATGGTGAGACCGTATTCTAGCATGGGGAACAAGACATTAATGGCTACAGATTGTCTATCTTCAGCTTTAAACAAAAGTAAACCATGTATAAGAGACAATTTGCTATATAAATGCATGTCAAAATTGCAGCAAATCCCAGTGTGTGCAGGATTTTGGCCATGTGCAACTGAAAGCAGTATGACTGAGCAATAAAGCCCATCTGCATGGCATATAGCTTGTAGAAAGCACAATGAATGACAACAACTGTAACTACAAGTATTTGGAAAACACTTTATGTTTAGGGTTATTTATTTTTTGGCAAGATTACTGGGGTCAGTTTCCATTCTTCCTGACAAGCAATGAGCATGTACTGAATATGACAAAAGACCGATAACACCAATAACACTGTTGATGTATATGTTGACTGTTCTTGTATCTGTAGGTTGATTAACAGAGATTCAGTGGATTGGTGGCAAATTAGAATAAGAACATATCATGCCAGAATTAAAGTGTCCACAGTATATGTATGCCATGGAGTTGTTCATGTGTTAGATATGCATTAGACTAGCACTGACATTGTGGGCCCTGGGGCTATAGAGGCATAATGTATCCTGCCGAAATGGAACATTAGTATGGGAGGTATATCACTACCTATGACGTTCACAGAGCTAGAAGGAAATTATCTACATGCAGAAAATCTGAAGTTTGGGAGATATGAACTACTGGCCAGTATGTTTACTATCAAGTACAGAAAAGTTCTGGAATCCTTAGTAAAGGCTATACTTTTCTGAAGAAAATCAGAAGTAATGATTAATTCAACTCAGTCAACCTTCTTATAATGCAAGAACATTTGCAACCACATGCAGTCATCGATTTATGCAGAATAAACCTGTGCTAGTGACAGAGGCATAAAGCTCTGACTACAGCCCAGGCAATCTGAATTCAATTAGTGGCTTGGCAGCTTGAGAGCAGAGCCTGGGAGAAGGGGTGTACTTAACCATCCATCCATCCATCCTCAATCCCTTTTCCCATTTCTATACATGGGGTCGGGCTGTCACTTTAATGGAGACAATCATTTTGAGCCAAGGTTTACACCGCCGGGTGGCTAGCCATGCCGCGGTGTTTATCCATACCACTAACTCATATACAAAAACACACACACACACACACACACACACACACACCTACAGCCAATTAAGAGTGTCCAATCCACCTACAGCATGTCTTTGGAAAGTGGGAGGAAACCCATGCAACCGCATGCACAGAAGGCATCCCAGCCGAGAATTGTGAGGCAACAACGCTGACCATTGCACCACCGCAGCCGCCCTAAAGGGTGTACTTATCATGGGGCAGGAAAGCATGCTATGTGGATATCTCACTGAGCCCAGGAGGATATCAGGGCTCACAGGGATCCCTTGATTGGGTGTGCGGGGAAGGCTGAGGAGTTGTGACTGCACTACAGGCCCAAAGAAGGCATATCCTGGAGAATAACCTCCAAGCTTGTCCGGACTATAACATATGACATCAGCAAGCTAAGAGGGGGCTACAGATAAGGAAAAATATCTCACAGCAGGACTCAGCTTGCCAGCTCAACTGGCCCTTACCACTCTGCAATGCCTGGCTGGCTTCATCTCACTAACACCTGTAAACAGAGTTGGAAGAATCCATGTGCAGGACTCTCCCAGAAGGCAGTCCATCCAGGTGCAGGTCATACCAGGAAGCCTTCCCTATCAGGGGTTGATAAGAGAGTATAAGCAAATAGATAGAGGCACACAAGTGCTAAATGAAAGACTAACTCTGGTAGAGTTTTTAGTTGAGTCAATAACATAAGTTATTAGAAAAAGGATAATTAGTCTTCTGTGTGGAGACATGCGTGAATGGGTGTGCCTTCGTTGAAGGTTGTGCATCAGGGCTGGTAACTTGGCACATAAAAATCAACTACCAATCATTAGCGGACCGGAGTTCCGCTGTAGCGACCCCTAACCGGGAAAAGCCGAAAGACACAAACAAAAGTATAGCATACAAAACACTGCATAATAAAAATAAGAATCCATCAGACTAGATTAGCAAAAAATGGGAAAAGATGGAAAAGCATTTTACAAATGAACAATGTGAATAAATCTGTAGGGCTTTCAATACCCTAAGTAGATTTCAGAGGATTTTTCCTTCTGTATCTAGCAAATGTTTGAATTGTGCTGGGGAAGGGGCATGCTGTCAGTGTCAGTAATACATCCTCAGTTAAGAAAAATAGATTAACAGTGGTGTTTCCCAGGGATCTGTATTGGATTACCCCTCCTTTTTGACATTGATTTCTCTGATCTTAGCAATGGCAACAAAGAATTCTGGCTAAGTTCACCAATGATTGCAAGCTTGAGTGTAGTTCTCTAATCAATAAATGATACATATTTTCTTCAAATGAAACTATGACATGTTAACAACTGATGCACCGAGAAAGGACTCAAACCAAATGCTAAGAAATGTGGTATTATCTCCTTCGAAAAACAAGTTGCTACCACCTACTGCATCAGTGACACACTATTCTTTGAGGACTCTGTCTTCAGAGACCTGGGCAAATGAGTCGATGGATTCCTTTTCTTTGAGCACCATGTAGTGAATAAAGTCAGACAGTCCTTTTATATACCACAACTAATTACCAAGGGATTCTCTTCTAAAATTAGGGAATTTATTGTCCCTCTGTACTCTGCCTTGGATACACCCATTAGAGGGATATAATGCACTCTTTGGCATGTATCACATTAGATATATAACAAAATGTAAAAGATCGCAGAGATTCCTAGTTAAAAATAATCTTGGGCCTCAAAAATCTAAGCTATCAGGAAAGGATGGAATTAATCTCCCCATACTCAGTGTCACATTGAATCAAGAGAACACGTATGCTTTGCTTTCTGTACTCTTAAGCTATTATTCAACGACTCCTTTTTGTTGATGTGTCAGATAGGACAGGCAACATTAGTATAAGAAATCTCAACTTACCTCAGGGAAATAAATAAATCTAAATGGAGAGATAAGTTCATCACCCAGAGCCTCCCCTTTCATGTCAAGCAGTGAAATTCCCTGTTGGCCTTCAAACATAGCTTAGACAATTGGTCAGATATACTAAAAACACTCTGGGACTTGCACGCCTTGCCCTTCTTGAAAAAGTTGGTCGAACCTGAGGGTGGTTATTGGTAAGGCATACATGGCTTCTGGTCTAAAAGCCTTGTACTTCCTATGATTCCTATCATTTACAACTGATCTGGACCTAGACCTGAAGCAGACCTCACTGCTCAGATTCTATCCAAATCTGCTTCTCCTGCTCCTCACCCCCATACATACCCTCATTGTTCTTATACTGGAATAGCTTTCTCCTTTCTGTTTTCAAAATACTGTAAGTGATGAGGTCTCACATCACCTTAAGTACCTACTTGAAGTGTGTATTCCTGGTGTTAGCCTTCTACATCCTCTCTCCTGATTAAACTGTATATCACTTACAGCCAGGATTATTCAACAAGTATTCACTCTATGCTTGGCCAAATGTGTCATGCCTGTATTATGGAAAGTAGTATTGATTTCATTCCTTACTAAAACGCCTAAGACTTTCCTCTTATTAATATTTTGTCCGATTTTATTCTAATTCAATCTCCCCGTTATTCTTTTGTAAAATTTTAATCTAATTCAGTTTCCCCAAAGACCACAAGAGACTAAGGCCTAAGCAAACTACTTTGGCAAATAAGGCCTACTATTCTGCAACCACATTAGCTCCATTCCAGGACCCAGTACCATAACTATTCTGACTCTTTACAAACAGCACTGTTATTGCAGTAGACAGCTGCAGACTCACATGTGTTGTCTTTACTGACTTGGCTGGGTGTCTGACACTATGAACCACACACCCTTTTGCTTCAGATTCCTATATGGAAGAATCTGCTGATAGCCCCTATCTGTGGATCCAGAGGTACCTATTTCACCTATTTGTGTATAGGCTGTTGCCTACATGACACCATTACTATTACAACAGACTAGGGTTCCTCAAGGGACTGTACAAGTGCAAATGCTTTTTATACTGTTTATAAATCATTGCACTTTGGCTTACTAAGGTTACAATTACTCCACTATATGGATGACCTGGTACTTATTCATTCTTTCTGCATCCCTAAAACCTCATAGTAATAACCCTGGAGAGGAACCTTAAGTATATATATATCACTGGTTCTCTAGTATGTAGGTTGCCTTAACATGGTAAAAAATCAAGTCATGAATTTTGGGACTCCTAAACATAATAACATCTATGAGCACTGCATGTAGCATCAACAGTCTTAATAGATTACCTTTGCAAATAGTTATTCATTTCAATCAGTGTCTTTCGGCTTTTCCCAGTTAGGGGCCGCCACAGATCACCGGTCTGGAGACTGATTAGCAGTGGATTTTTACGGTGCCAAGTTGCCAGCCTAATGCCCAACCTTCATGGAAGGCGCACCTACCTGCATGTCTTTAAAGCTCACTCAGCTGCAGGAAGGACATGCAGACTCCGCACAGAAGGAACTCCAGCCAAGAATCGAACCGAAGAACCTCTTGCTGTGAGGAGACAATGCTAACTGCTACACCACTGCAGCCAGTTATTCATTACAGACACCCAATCATTTATCTGGGTCAGAGCCTGTCTTTCACAGCTCCTCAAGGTAGTTCAGAAGAAGATTAATGCTCAGCTGAAGCTGTGCTATAAACTTAACAAGTTTTGGACCATGAAGCCAAGTACACCACAGACTGAAATGCTCATTCTTTTAAAAGAAAAATAAGTTATGTCTTACCATAACATTCCATCTGTATTGTTGATCCTCATTCAGTCATTACGCATGGGTATCGGTTCCGACCTCGGAACCGAGCCGGCCATTTTCCAAGCTCGCGTCAGCTTCAAACTCTCAAGCTAAACTCTTACCCATAATCCCCCTCTCCCTGTTACCTCAGATTGAGTTTGCAAGTTAAAAGAAGGTAGAGACTACCTCTGGTCAAATAACCTAAGAGAACCGGATGGTGAGATCCACTAGAAGCCATAGGAGGGGGAAGGAGGGAGGGTCGTAATGACTGAACAAGGATCAACAATACAGATGGAATGTTATGGTAAGACATAACTTCTTTATCTGATATTGTTAATCCTCGTTCATTCCTTACGCATGGGACAGATTCCCCAGCTACCTCTATTCCTGGGAGGCTCTCATGGAAGGACATTCCTGAACACCACAGAACCGAAAAATGCTCTGACCCTGGAGGCCAAATCCAATTTGTAATGATTGATGAAGGTATGAGGCGCAGCCCAAGTTGCAGAAAAGAAGCTCTGAATTGAAGGCAGCAGAAGTTGCCACTGACCTTGTTGAATGAGCTTTCATGGTAGTAGGCAACGAGATATTACGTTGTGTATAAATGAAGGTCACACAGTCCTTCAACCATCTAGCTAATGTGACCTTAGCAACTGCAGATCCTAATCTAGGTCCAGGAAAGGCCAAAAATAACTGGTCAGATTTACGAAAGGACCTAGTCCTCTAAGTAAAAACGGATTTGCCTGTGGATATCTAGGGTATGTAGGCAATACTCTCCTCCGTTTGAATGATTGGGAAAGAAAACTGGCAATTCAATGGTTTGATTAATGGACATTTCAGAGATCACTTTTGGCAGAAATGATGGATTAGTTCTCAGAGACACTCTATCTCTATGAAAACTCAAGTATGGACTCTTGATACATAAAGCTTGAAGCTCAGAAATACGTCTGGCAGAAGTAATGGTGACCAAAAACAAGGTTTTCCATTACAAATGCTTGAGGTCATAAGAAGAAGCTGGTTCAAAGGGTGGCATTGTCAGAGCTTGTAGAACTAATGATAAATCCCATGGTTGAATAGGTTCTCTAAAAGGTGGCTTCAGATGATTCACCCCTTTTATGAAGGTCTTGCACAATTTGTGGGACATAAGAGAGGAATCTTGGACACCCTCATGGAAATTAGAAATTGCAGCTAAATGAACTCTAATGGTAGAGGCCAATAGACTCGATTGGAAAAGGTCGACCAGATAGTCTAGTACTATTGACACTGGTGCTGAGAAGGAATCTACTTGTTTATCTTTCAGCCAACAGGTAAATCTTTTCCACTTGCTCAGATAAGTAATTCTAGTGGAAGGCTTATGAGATGCAATGAGAATGTCACATACTGGTAAAGAAAGATCATTCTGCCTAGCAATCAAGGGAATTGGAGTAGCCAAGCTGTGAGCTTCAGGCTGTTCAAGTTGGGATGAATCAGATTCTGTGGATATGAGATCAACTCTGGGGTTGGATGGAGAATCCATGGTCGATCTAGTAGGTGAGGCCAAAGGAAGGGGAACCAAATTTGTCGAGGCCAATACAGTGCTATGAGGATCACCTTGCTCTTCAACCGACGGGCTTTCTTCAGAAACTGGGGAATGAGGGGAAAGGGTGGGAATGCGTAAAGAAGACCTGAGGGCCAATCGTGGACTAGAGCGTCCCTGGGTGACTGTCCCGGAGGGGGAATCAGGGCGATGTAGTTGCTGCATTTGTAGTTGGTTGGGAATGCAAAGAGGTCGCAGCAAGGATGGCCCCAGTGGTGGAAGATCTCTGCCGCTAACAAGGGATTCAGGGACCACTCGTGAGGTTGAAGAATGCACCTGCTGATTCTCTCTGCAATCACGCTGGAACTCCCGGGAATGTGCATTGCTAGAAGAAAACGGTTGGTAGCCATCACCCATTGCCATATCCTCATGGCCTCTTGACAAACGGGGTAAGATTTGGTTACACCTTGCTTGCTGATGTACCAGACCACCGCCATGTTGTCTGATTGAATCGCAATCATCCCAGATGGCAGCAGGGGACGGAATGCTTGCAAAGCCAGAAGCACCGCCCTCAGCTCTAGAACATTTATATGCAGATGGGCCTCCAGTTGGGACCAAGTGCCTTGGACTGTCTGTCTCTGACATAGCCCCACCCCACCCCATCAGAGAGCCGTCCGTGGTCACTGTGACCTTGGGTTGCTGGGGGGAGAAGGGGCGAGACCATTGTGACAGATTGTGTGTCATCCACCAATTTAAATCCTGTTTGCACCTGTTGGTTACTGGAATCATGGCAGAAAGAGGATGCTGAAAGGGATACCACTGGGTGAGCAGTAGCCATTCTAGAAGCCTCATGTGAAACCTGGCCAGGGAGACAATGGTGATGGAGGTTGCCATGTAACCCAACAGCTGTAGAACCGAGTGAGCCGTGGATTTCTTCCTTGAAAGGATTGGAATCAGTTGTTGCTTTATCCTTAAAATTCTGTGCTCTGGAATGGTAGCTCTGCAGTTCTTTGTGTCCAAGATAACCCCTATGAATTCTGTCTACTGAGATGGGATGAGATTGGATTTTTGCCAGTTTATGGTTATGCCTAGCCTTTGTGCAGTGAGTAGAGAGTATCCCAGGACCTCTTCCAGTAGATGTCTGGTGGGGGCGGAAATGAGTCAGTCGTCTAGGTATGGAAACACCTGGAATCCTTGAAGTCGCAAGTGAGCTGTGACGACTGCCATGCACTTTGTGAACACTCTGGGGCTGTAGAGTCCGAAGGGCAGTACTCTGAACTGATAATGACTGGCTTCCGCATGGTAGTGCAGAAATTTTCTTGATGGCCTTTCCACTTTCATGTGGTAGTATGCATCTTGAAGATCTATCGTGCACATCCAATCGTCTTTTTCCAAAAGCGGGAGGATAGACTGCATTGTGACCATCCGGAATTTTTGTACTCTCACAAATTTGTTCAATACACTGAGATCCAAAATTGGTCTCCAGTCCCCAGTTTTCTTTGGCACCAAAAATAGTCTTGAGTAGAATCTGGATCCTATCTGGTCTGGAGGGACTATTTGGATGACTCTCTTTCTTAGCAGCTTTTCTATCTCTAGTGCTGCTCCTTCCCTTTGACTGGGTGGAATGTCGGGAAGGTTTTTTAAAGGGACAGGAGAAATATCGAAGGGGATATGATAACCTCTGGTTATAATCCTTTGTACCCAAGAATCCGTGGTGATGGTTAGCCAGGCAGAAGGGTACAAGGAGAAGCGACCCCCAATCACCCCCAGAGGAAAGAAGTTAGGCCACTCTTCAGGAGCGCTGGAAGGGTGGGCCATGGAAGGACTCCCTGGAACCCTGGTTACGTGGACCCCCCCCTGCCCCAAAAGGAGCATCTTCCCTGTGAGTTACCCCCACTGCCTCTAGGGAGAACTCAGCCTGTGTGTTACGGAAAGGACCCTGACATTCTTAAACCATATCTTCCCACTCTTTTGGTTTCGGGAGAAAGCACATTGAGGGGAAGAATAACGGACACCTACGGCAGAAAGGGGTCTTACCGTCCTGTTCACATCTGGCCAGTGTGCTTTTAACTTTGGGTCCAAACAATGAAGGGGCCTCAATGAGAGCGTTAAGAAAGGAAGCCTTAAAGGGTTCTGTGAAATTGCACAAGCGCATCCAGGCATGTTGTCTCAAGACTGCAGCTGAACCCGCTGCTCTAGCTGCTCCTTCTAATGCGTGAGATATCAGTCACACTGAGGAGTTAGATATTGACTCAATGGTGGCCAGCTGAGAGGCCACTTTGTCATGGCCCTCATCAGACACGGCACCGGCCAAGGTTTCAGAGAGCTCAGAAATCAGATCCCTTTGAAGCTTGGTAAAGTGTGCCATATAATTCAGGGACCTGATAGTAAAGGTCAATGATGCAAAGGTGCACTTCCCTATCCTGTCCAGGGCCCGGGACTCTCTGTTAGGTGGATGGACAGTCTGGCTTTCTTCTTCTGCCAGATCCTTTTTTGTTGTGGCCACCACCACCAAAGCATCCACAGGAAGACCTTTTGACCAATGGGGATCCATACCAGGAGGGGACAAAATCTTATCTGGCCTCCAGGGAATAGCTTAGACAGTGTTAGGAGCCTTCCAAGCACGCTGCATGATAAGCCGGACAAGTTCATCGGCAGGTGGAGTAACCCAGGAGGTAGGGGGCCGGGCGCGAAAGGCCTGCAGGAATACAAATTCCTCAGAGGTCGGATTAGAGGACTGCCAGTCACCTCTCTGTTTCAGGATTTCGAGGATATCACCAAAGGATACCTCAGAGGGTGACCGAGGGGATCCATCCCCCTCATCAAAATCTGTGTCTTCAGTGAGGGACTCCTCTGAGGAGTCCATGTGCTTCCTCTTACACAAACTTTTCCAGTGGACTTCCTCAGCAGAAGAAGCTGGGGAAGACAACAGAAAAGGGATTTCCTGTGGGAATATGTACTGAGGCCCTTGCACCTGGTGTCCGCTCGGTGTAACTTGTGAAACCAGTGTACTAGAGGAGGGCGGAGGGATAGACAGTCCAGTATCGCCAGCTGTATCGAAAGCCTTCTCCATCAGTTGGAAGGCTGGTCCATCTGAAGAGGAGTGAATGTCCAGGACAAGGGTCACCCCTCCCCTAAGTGGCTCAGCCTGCTGACCCGGAGTCTCCAGATGGCTGTGGAGCAGCAAATTATGCATGTCACAACTGACATCCTGGGTCATAGCAAAACTTTCCTGCCATGAAGGCAACTGCGGTTCCTTAGTGAGATCCATAAAGGGAACCGCAGAAGGGGAAGACTGTGCTATATCCATGGACTTCAAAGGCAATAAAGGAGGAGAATAAGAAGGGGCCTTTGGAGATGGGTGATCACCTCCCCAAGGAAGGATAGTTCCTGGGGGCTGGGATACCTCTGGCCAAGGGCACCTGATCCACAAGACGCAACACATCGTGTTCGGAAAGGCTTCTAGTGGACCTCACAGAGACTGAGGGTGAACCAGGCCTGTCCACAGAAGAGGTAAACGCAGTGCCCATCTCACCAGTCTGCACCGAGAACAACGGTGTCGAAAGAGACTGGACTACGGGTGTCTGCACTGAAGAAGACATCGGTGCTGAAGTCACGATCTGCACTGACACAGCAATCGGTGCCGAAGTGGTTGTCGGTACCGAAGCTGGAACCGACAAAACTAGAGTCAACAATAAAGGTGTCGGTTCCGAGTAAGAGGTCGGAGCTGACGTGGTCAAGGTCTGCACCGACTGAGCAGTTCGTGCTGATACAGTAGTAATAGTCTGAACCGAGGAGCCCCTCGGTGCCGATAGAGTGAAGGCTGAAGGAGAAGACGGAGCCGAGATCACTAATGGAGCCGAAGGCCTCAGTGCCGAAGATCTAGGCAACAAAAGCACTGGGGCTGACTGAGTGAGCTCTGGAGCCGAAACTTTAGCCTTTTTAGGTTTTGGTTGGTGGGAGTCCCCAGCCAGTGACGAAGGGAAAGATTTAGCCTTGGTAGGAACATCCAAAATTTTCTTATGGGCTCTAGGAGGGGTGGAGGCCTCTGACCCAAAAATAGCTGCTGAAAAGGGAGATTTAAGAAGTCTCTTCAGCAACAACTTGTTTTTCCTTTCTAACACAGTTCTATTAGAAACATTTTCACAGATAGTACAGGGCAGGTCAACAGATAAGTGGGACACCCCCAAACAATAAACGCACAAAGAGTGTGCATCAGATGTAGGTCATTTGTGTCCACAATCAGAACACCGTTTAAACCCTGGACTACCTTTCTTATCTGCCATGATAGAAAAAGTAGATAGTATAAAAGGGTACCAGCAATGGTACAAAAGAATACCCGAAGGTATGAAAAAAAGGGAAGATTACCAATGGTGGTAAGGGGAGAAATACCTTGCGGTAAAAAAGTAAAGAAAGGAGAAGAAAAACTTGAGAAAATATGGTCGCTAAATGCGATAGGGTAAGAGACAACGAAATAGAAACTTTTCTGACAGAAAACGTAATATAAATGACTATTTGACAACAAATAACTATACTTAGCTCAAGAGACGCAGCTTGACATGACCAAATGGCAATGCAGCAAATGAAATCTGAGGTAACAGGGAGAGGAGGATTATGGGTAAGAGTTTAGCTCAAGAGTTTGAAGCTGACGTGAGCTTGGAAAATGGCCGGCTCAGTTCCGAAGTCGGAACCGATACCCATGCGTAAGGAATGAACGAGGATTAACAATATCAGATCACTGCTTACCTCAGTCTCTTCTACATCAGGATGTGCTTTCCATCCCCATAAAACTTTGCTTTATTAAGTCTGCATGCTTATACTGTTTCCCATCCAAGTATCGCTCTGTCTCCTTATCTAGGGCCTCCCAATCCATATCACTGAAAAGGGATGACTTTTCTCAATTAATAATTAGCCTTAAACTTTGCATTCTTAGTTGCTGTTTTCTTCATCTGTCTACAACTCAAAGAGACTCACTATGACCTCAGTTCTGGCAACAACGATGCCACCATACTTCATATTACATACAGGTCTGCTTCTATACAGGAATACCATAAGCCTTAATGCTTTCCAGCTAACTGGAATGAAGTTATGTACTTGATTAAGGCAAGTTTCACTCCTTTCCTCCCACATTGTAAGTCTTTGGCTAAATGTCACGGGACTCTTCTTAGACATGATCCAATATCATTTGAAATGTTGGTACCTGCTTTAGCAACTCCCGTAATATGGACACTATATGGCTGAAAAGACAGACTTAAATATACTAAGTCCAAAATAGCCATTTCTTGGAATACTCTCTTTTCTCAGAGGTATGGTGATCTCAAAGCTGGTATATATAAGTTCAGGGGGCCGGGGCTTACCTCCACACAGGAGCTGGGGAGGGGCAACCTCTTCTTTAAAATAGAAGTTTAAAAGACAAATGCAATGTTCAAGATGCATTCTTCTCTTGGATTTTCAATTTATTTATTTATTTAATTACTGGGTTTGCCAGTATTTGATGTTAAGCAGAAGAGTAAAGGCAAAGAAAGGGGGATAGGGTGTGCTGAGTGAAAGCCTAGCTACGGTAAGAATTTTTACCACAGTCTAGAACAAAAGTTACTGTTAAAAAAGAGAATATCAGTGCATATTAACTGTTACATGGTAATTATAAAAATCAATCAGAGGAGGTTAGAAAAGATTAGGAAGAGAGACTGGAAAGGTAATTTACAAAGGAACAATGGAAGATACCTGTTTGGCGCCAGGTACATAAACCCAAAAAGAGGTTTAGAATATTTGCTTGGGAGTGACTGCATAGGTATTTTTATATCCCAAAGCAGACTTCAGAGACTTTTCCCAAAGACAAATAGCAAATGCAGATGGTGTGATGGGAAAGAAGAGGTAATTGGGGACATGTTTTTAGAATGTTAATCACCGGGCAGATTTTAAAAATTCCCTACAGAATACTCAAACTGCTGGTGAAACAAATCATTGCAACTAAAGAAATGAGGCTTTTGAGTTGGGTCACTGAATCTGAATTGCCTAGACTTAAGTTCAATGCTATAGGCTGACAAAAAAAGTAGTTACTAGAAAATGGAAATCAAAATCTAAACCTTCTCTAGTTAAAGTACTGAATACTGTAAAGGAGAAGAAAGGACTGAAGGTGGGATCCTCAGATAAGAGAAGGAGCAAATTATGTAGAAGTTAAAATCTGTAGGAACAGTTCATGAAGACTGATGTTTAAGGGAATGTAGGACCTGAGCTATTTATATAACAGAGTGAATAATTAAAAAGAAAATATATGTATAAACCGCGTCACAATAATGGCATGTTACTATAGTTTGCTTTCTCTTCTCTTAATGTCTTTGTGTACCTATATCATTGTTTAAAATGTGATTTAATAAAGATGTTTAAAATAGGTTTTGTGCATTTTTTTAATTACTGTGGTTGTTGATTTCAGGTGGCAGGGCTGATTTTAGGTTGAATGTATAGTTAAAAATATAACTAGATATAAGGAAGTCTCAACAGTGAAGGCCTACTTTTTGGTATATTTTAATTGTTCACTGTGCAGGCGTACTAGTCCAAGGATCCCTTTCTGTCACAACCAGCACCAAGCTAGATATGTAGATATGATAATATGTAATTATCTTATTGCAGATGAAGCCTTGACCTGCTTTCCAAGTGCTTATCCTTGTGGCAATGCCCCAAAATATACCTGTGGCTGCAATGAGAACCCTTCCACCAGTCCCTGAATGAATAGTTTTTGATAGTCATCATCTTTGTGGTCATGAAATAAGCAAAAAGCTTGTTGTTTGAGCCTTCAAATGACAGGACTGAAAAGTGGCATATGTAGTAGTTATCAGCATAATGCTCCTTACCTCTAGGAGAAAAAAAATCAGTTTTCAGAAAGGTATATTACTTATAAGTTAGGACCGGAATTTGATTCGCAGCAGTGAAGATCTGTCTGGGGGGTCCAGAAGCGAAAATGTCACAAAGGATGGTAGATTTTTGAAGAAATTTATGAAAATATTTGACATGGACAATGTGAATTCAGTAATAGGAGTTAGGACTGAATTTACATATTATTCCCAAAGATAGAATATTAGGCTAGACAGAATTTGCATTTCACAGGAACATGTACATTGAAGTTCTTGATACTCACCCAGTAACTATTTCAGATCATGCACCAATAATAGCCAACATAAAAACAAACATGGGGTAATGAAATAAAATGGAGACACTGGTACTCTTCCTGCCTATCTGTTGAAAGGAGAGGAATTTAAGGAATGGGTAGTGGAGATTATTCAGGAGCTGTTAAAGAGGACAGAAATTTCTTCTGAAAATATAGCTAGGGTTTCTGCATCATTGTAAGCCTTTCTGAATCCCACAGTTGGACACATTTCCACCAGGGTAATGGACAACGTTCAGCATCTCCTAAAACAAGCGCAAAATTACTCGCTACATATTTTGCTTGGACATGTTTGCATAGGTATTTTCAATACCCAGGCAGACTTCAAAGAATTTTGGGTAGCAAATATTGGATGTGTGATGGGGAAGAAAGAGGTAACTAGGAACATATTTGTGGAATGTAATGAGCCGGCAGATTTTAAAAGTTCCCTTCAGAGTACTCTGTCAGAAATACTGGAGGAGCAAATAGCTGTAACTAAGGCAATGATTCTTTTGAGCTGGAACACAGAATATGAAATGCCCAGACACTGTAAGGCCTTATAAAGTTGAATTCTATTGATTGACAAAAAGGTAATTACTAGAAAATGGACATCAGAATCTAAACCAGTTCTGTCTGAATTGTTTAATATTGCAAAAGAGATATTAAAACTGGAAGCGGGATCTTTATAAATAGTAAGGAACAAATTATATAGAAATAAATGCAATTTATATGTTAAGCACTAGCATGATGTCCTGTTGTGTGTATATATGCTATATGTATGTTTGTTAATCACTAGCATACTGTCCTGATGTGTATATATACCATATGTATGTATGTTCTACTTCTTTTTACTCTCATGTAATGTGGAGCTTTTCTCCCCGGGCCTCTTTCCCAGTAAACAAATGTAAAATAAATAAAAATAAAATAAATAAATAAAAATTATAGGAACAACACATGCAGAATAATGTTCAGGAGGAGCAATAAAGGTAAAGGGAAGGCAAGAATTGAGCTATTTATGTAATGTTGGACTGAATGACAGTTGTTACAGATAAAAAAAACAATGTACGTAAATGGAAACATGTTAATACAGTTTGTTTTCTTTTCTATCACTGTATGTATGCATATGTTTTAAGTGATAATTTACTAAAGGTGTTAAAAAAAGATTACTCACTATCTAATTTTGTAGAATTGCAGGATAAGAATATACACTGTTGCTGCCAAATGCAACAAGTTGCAAAGATATTGCAGTCAAGACGGTATTAAAATGCTACAGTTTACAGAAGAGAAACAAACAGTGGGCAAGTGGCACATGACCTTCAAAACCAGCGAAATTAATAGCTCATTGGCTCGCCAGTAAAGCAGAAACCACTCACAATGCCCCAGTATTGGTATTAACAATGTCATTTAGAAACTAATCGAATGGAACAATGCAAAATAATCCAAATGGCCCCAGCGCAAACATTAGCAGATAAAAGTTCAAGCATATTCAAATCTGAATCTAAATTAACAATTTGCATATGCAAATAGTGTATTCAAAAGGAAAACCATTAGTTTGTCCACAGGCAGGCAACCACCATCATTTTTGGACATGCATGTCTCTACACTTTCATGCCATCATTACAATGATTGTAACTGGCACTTGGAGAGCTGCCCATGTGTTCCACCCTTCCAATGTCTTTGGAGATATCCACAAATGCAAAATGTCCAAATTCTTTGCTGAACAGTGATTAGTGGGGAAGACAAACTCGCTCAAGGAATAAAGGGCAGCCCCAAATGCTACAGTTGTCATCTTCATCATTTTATTTGTTTAACAGGGTAGTGGACTGAATCACAGGGACCCATTTCAGCACCAGCCCAGGAGCAGCATCTGGTTAAGTGCTTACCTCAGAATTATACAACAATTATATAATAGGCTCCTTAATCAATCCTTAGACTACAGGATGAAGCTTGTTAAGAGATAACAGCTTTAACCCTCCGTGCCAACTGCCACACATCTTGTATTATAGCTTGTGGTTTAGCAGAAAGTAAAAAAAAAATAATAATAAATAAATAAATAAAAAAGGTGACCATTTAAGTCGATCCAGTTACCCAGTTAGCAAATAAATAAATTCATTAGTCAATCTATATAAAACCAAAACAACTAAAAAAAAATTCTTAAAGGAACCGGATGCCCACCATGGAAAACTTAACACTTCTGACCCTTCATGCACTGTTTATTGACCTTGAACACCAAGAATAAAAAACAATAAAACAAGTATTGAGCGCTTTCGTCGTATTATCTAGGACTTCATCAGAATACACTTAAAAGCTTATCAATTCGAATTTATATACCCTATCAATTAACTAATAAGCCAAGGAGTTGAGCAGGGGAAAATGTAAAGCTACATTCCAAACTTATAAAACGTACCTATGTTTATAAAGATCATTTTAAATAAAATGAAGTAAATGTTGGTCCGTTTAAAAATATGTAAATTAAAACAACAAAATATACAAGTCAGAAATGTTAAAAATATTATAATTAAAATCCTGCTAAGCTTCATTCTATAAATGTTGACTTATAGGTTCATTTATAGTGTATATAAATTCAAACTGATAAGCTTTTAAGGTGTATTCTGATGAAGTCCTAGACTATAAGGAAAAAAGCGCTCAATACTTGTTTTATTTTTGTTTATTCTTGGTGTTTGATATCAATAAGCAGTGTATGAAGGGTCAGAAGTGTTCAGTTTTCTGTTGTGGGCATCCGGTTCATTTAGAAGTGTAAATTAATTAGTGTTTAACTGCAAGTGCTAATGCAGGGTAAAGTTACTCTAAGACCATGTAGAGTGGAGGAAAAGCAAAGACAAAGTAATGCCATATTATGGCAACAGAGGGAGTACCTTAGGAAGCACTAGTCTTGGACACTCCCAAAATGCCACAAAAAGGCACATAATAATACAAATTCTCTAATATTACTAACCAGTTAGGGAGATTCAGAGACAAACTGAAATGGAATGAAACACATTATATCAACAAAACATACTCGTTCCTCGTTTCAGCCCACAGTTGTTAATGTTTTCTAAAAAGGAATGAATAAGATACCACCCAGTGGTGCCAAATACAAATAATACAGTGGTTTCTCACACTCTCTCTGGACAATTATGTGCTTTAATCCAGTAAAATGATTTATGTTATCAAGCAGAAACTTGAATTCTTTATTTTGTAAACTCTTATTTCAGAATGTTTTTACAAGTACATGAAAAGAAACTTAAAAAAAAAACATGTAGAGCAGTACACATCTGCACTTCTAGTTCATTTTGCATTCTCATATAATACCTTGCTGAATAATGGGTTATTTTCCTAAAAATACAGCAGACTAAAATCACAACTGTTCAGATGCACTATACATTTACATCATTCAACATACTAGACATCATGTAATCCCTAAAACTTGATGTAGCAATTTAAGAATCAACTCAACAATATAGACTATAAACTCAATATGTGTCAACAAAGCATGCCCAAGAGGACATAATAATAAACCAAACATACTTAGGCCATTTGAAGAAGGCTTACCAAGCTGCAAATGAGAGATGCCCAAAAGAAACGGTAGTATGTACAGTGTGTTTATACAAAGAAATACAGTATACACATGGCTTTGAGTCAACTTTTCTCTGTGGAAAAGAAGCCAAGAAGCTGGGTGACTAGTTAAGTATCAGTCTCAGTGTAAATTACAGATCTGCTTGTATGCTAATCCCTCAACCATACGCAATGCCAAACTGTTCAATCAGAATGTAATTTAAAACACTTTATCAGTGCGCCATTCTCAAGCATCTTGTTTAGAGTTTAATGACTTCTCAGGGGATAAGAAAATTACTGACTGGCACTGTTTTGACATGAAATGGAGTGAGTCATCCGTCGTCATTCCATTTTTCAGGGCTTGGCTTTCTGATTTCTTAAGAGGGTTACATATATAACTAGTGAAAACTAATTCCCTTTCAATGTTCTGTAAGTCTGACGTCTAAAGTCTTTCTAATTTAGATTTTAAATGAAAAAAAAACATTTCTAAAAATAGTATGCTCCTCTGTTCATTCCGTTTCTGCTCCTCATTCTTCAATCTCATGCCCTTCTTCTCAATGCTAAGTTCAGAATATGACATTCCTTTTTTTACGTTACAGATTACTTTTGTAATTATAGCTAGTGAGACCACAAACCACAGTAATTCTAATGTATGTTTATTGGAAATTTAATCAGGATCTTTAACTGGAGTCAGAAGCTTCATAAGTACTAAAATGAAAAGAAAAAAGCAGCTATATATTACAAATATATGAAGCACAATTAATTTTGTTTAATTCATAACAAGTTAATATGTCTCCACTGGATTGATCACAGTATAACAGAACTGCCTTGTGTGAGCTGGGCAGCTGGAGCAAATAGCTTTTAACATACCCTATGCAAATCACTTACCGGATTTGAACATTACTTGTTGCCCTCAAGGGTTCAAACAAAAAGGTTCATTTTGCACTCACTCTACTGATTACTCCTCTCCTTTCAAGACTTGTACATATCCTGTGCACATGCTACCCATCGTAAATTAGGGCACATTCATAGCATGAGCAAATGCTGACTACCCCATTAAAATAGAGTTTTCAGATGGCTAATACCATTTCTATCTAGGCTGCACACAAGGAGCAGTACGACACACAAATGCTTAATCAGATACAGACACTGCCCAGAGGCAAACTTACTGTAATACTCTAGTCCAGGAAGGCAATGTTTATAGAGACTAATGCAGTCTGGAGGATGCACCAGAAAATATACTTATGAGCAGGGGTAGTGTTAGCATTTTGGGGACCCACATTAAGTGTCAAGTTGGGGTATCACCCTGTCAATGTCACCCTCATTAAGCAACATTTAGTTCATGCTGTAGAACTTTAGTAGTAGTGTGTATTAGCAGGCCTGTGTACCACACTATGTTGTCCCATTTCACAGGGGAACACTGACAGTAACTATCATTTAGTTGCAATGATGATTCACTAGCCACCCAGTGGTGCAAACCTTGGCTCTAGATTGTCACAGTTGAAGTGACACCCCAAACATGTGCAAAAATGGGAAAAGGGGGCTGTGGATGGATGGATAATTCTCTCCAACAACCCAATGTACAGGGCCGATCCTAAATTAAACAGTGCCCTAGGTAACCATGGCTCCTCCAACTGCCAACAGTTTCTCCCGCTCACACTCATCTTTATTTGCTCCCTTTTGCCCCCCCCCCAACCCCCACTCCTGGGTACTCCACATTACTTTTTTTCTTCCATTTCTGACATTTTTGTCCTCAGATTTTGCAAGAAGCCATGGCTTTCTATATGCTCTGTAGTGCATTTTAAAGCATTTTTACAACCTTTTCATTCAGTGATGACTTTAACACAAATTATGATTAAAGAAATAAATGCAGTATTGCTGTTCAACTATATTTTTCCCTTACAGCATTTCAAAACACCTTAGCTGGCCAACATAGCACAATAATAACTATGTAGGAAATAATTCAAGGGTCTGTGGGCTACCAGGCCCCCAGAAGCTATAGGGTTATAGATATTCTGAGGTGCATTTTACAGCATTTTCCCAGCTTTTTGATCAAGTGGTTGCCTTAACAAAAATCATGAGTAAGAAAAGAATTTCATTTTTTTTCTCTTTCAAGCAAGACATAAGCTGGGCCTAAGGCTCATTATTTAAAGCTGACAAACTAGAAGCTCACAATAACCTAATAATGATAAATGTTTGACTGGATATATAAAACTTAACTGGGACTACAACCTACCTTTACCTCCCTCAACAAAGAAAAAATAAAGTCACTGTCTGTGCATGCCTCTGATGTTAGACTGGTATGAAAGCAAAGGTTCAAATGGCCACAGTTATGTATTTCAAGTGACTGCTGTCATACATGTACATAGCATGCCTTTGCACTCCACAATCCTCATCCTCACTACCTCAAATGCATCTAAGTGAAAATGTCCCTGATGTGCAGTGGTAAGGAAAATGAAAACAATAATGATTACAGTAATGTATTTCAACTTGCTGCTCCTAGACAATATACTGTCCTTGCACAAGCTTTAGTAACCTGCTCTGTACACTTCTAAGGTCATTGATAAAAGTAAAAGAAACAATGGCCACACTGTCCACAGTCCAAACACAGGCTATAATTAACTCCTGTGCACGCCTCTGAGGTTTCATTCTAAGGAAAATTAAAAGTAGTAATGACCACAATACCCCCAGCCCCCACATAAGCTTTAGCGACCTTCTGTACATGCCTCCGAGCATGGCAGGTATTAAAATGGGTTCAGTTGATGGCTCAGCCCAACACAAAGTCCATGTCAAAATCCATTTATACAATTTGCAGTACAAAAGCCACCAGTTCCCTAGAAGCTCTAAAGGTCTCTGTGTTGTATTTTGTTCATTATTTCTGAAAGATAATTACTTAACTACATTTTTACTGCTACCCAGAGGAGCTATGTACGTGCCCAGCATTATAATGTTATAGTGTGTGTGTGTGTGCGCACAGATAAAAATCAGTGATATTTTACACACACACGTTGCGTTTGTATTCAAGGAAACTGGAGGAATACCTCTTGACCTAATGCATATCTTTGAGGTGAAGGAGGAAACCAAAGCACATGGCTAGACTTGCATGCAGACAGGGAGGGCATGTATACATCAATTTGAAAAAGTCACAGCCAAGAACTCAAGCAGAGTAAACCACTGTGAAATGGAAATGCTACTCACTGTGGCAATGAGCAGTTGCTTTTACACATATCCTCTTCCTGCCAAATCACTAGACAGCTACCTATCAAGTGAAATGTCAATGTTTGTTTTGGTTACTGAAAGAAATTACAGCCATCTTGTTACTCATACTGCAGCCCCCCTTCCATACATAGAGTGATTGTTGATTGGCAGTCATAAGGAGTAATGCATACTTGTCACTGCACCTGGTTTCAAAAAAATGTTCCTCATTTTGCCCTGTCCCTAGTTAAAAGTTTTGATCTGCTGGTCAATCATTCATTACTGCAGACGGTCAATAATGCTAAAAATTAGTTTCATACATTTATTGCCCAAATAATACATGATAGTGTAAATTCTATTAACTTTTGAAGTGAATTAAAATACTGTTTAAAATGTATTCCTGATTTTGAACCTTTATTATGCCATTATTTTTTTTTAGCTTTTTCATGGAATTATTGATCAAAAAAGTTTAAAATGATAGTATATGACATCCTGCCAGTATTTGTAAACCCCCCCCCCCCCCCCGAAAGGGAATACCATTTCTGAAGATCAGGAGCATCTGCTCTTCTTAAAATCACAGTTAAGCCATGAGACCTAACACTTTGGGCAAAAAATCCCGAGAGTTCATGTTCTTTCTCTGATTACTGGCTTTATCCAAACAAAGTTATATCAGAGAATGAATGAATGAATGATTTTTTTCTCATCATTTTCACCCCAACCAGCATCAGCTTTTGTGGGGTCAAAACACAGACAATGATAATTAGGAAGCCCTCAAAGCTGTGGTTATTGCAAATGTCTAAAGCTATAATGTTAGTTTTAGAGGCAGAAATACCCACCAGCAGGATTTAACTAAGTCAAGAGCACTCTGTCAGTGGTAAAACATTTAAAGAATTTATGAAGCCTGCCACTTAACAAAACAGTTATTACAACCAGAGATTTCTTTGAATTTTAAAGGAAAAGAACTGGTGCCACACATTAGGATTCTTCATTTTAAGAGCTAGCACTACCCACACCTTTGTTTATTAAAAACACACAGGATTACTGTACTAGCTTTTGTTGGTTTAATAAACATGTAACAAAATATCAAAATAAGATAACTTGCTGTGGATGGTGGCCGCCAGCAACTGCAGGGATCCCTGGTGCTTAAAAATGGCTATGCGTACAAGTGTATAACAAATGTACAAAGCCACAAATAAAGTTTCCCTCTATCAGCATTAACAATCACTATAACTTTTGAGTTTACAGCTCTAGATCAGGTTATGAAATATATTTATATTATATTATACTACTATTACTATTTAACTTCCTGAATACCCACCCTGTTATTCCCTCAATCTTCGGGATACCCAAGATACACATGGATATCAGGGATCCCCCCCAGAGGCCAATTGTGGTGGCTCAACAGTCCAAAACCTACCCATTGGCTGTATTTCTGGATTGTTCTCTTAAGCCCATATACTCTAATACTCCCCACTTATTAAAGGACTCGTGGGACTTTTTCAGACGATTCAAGTCATAACTATACAGCAACCGCCTTTGCTTTCTTCCCGTGGATGTGGTAGACCTGTTTGCTCATATACCTCAATATTTGGGGCTGAACTGTTTTATTGATATATTTGTCCAGTACGCGCATTCCTCACAGGAAAGGACATTAGTTTACTATCTGACTTTATGCGCTTGGTTTTGGACAACAATTTTCTATTTTTTGAAGAAGAGTTGTACAAACAGACTCAGAGTTGATATGGGTAATGCCTGCACTCCACTGTTTGCCAACTTGTTCCTGTGCCATTGGAAGAGTACTTATTTTATCAAAAAAATCTTTTTCACATCCACTGCAAACTTTACCTCAGATATTTGAACGATGTTTTCATTCTGTGGGACGGTCCAGATGAATTACTTAAACTCCACGACCGGGTTTTTGAGGTTTACTTTCACAGTCAACAGAGACATTCTCAACTACCTGGATGCGACTATTTAGAAAAAAGATAGCAGTTTTATTTCTAATATTTACTGTAAACCCACAGTTTGCAATTCCTAACTGCATTTTTCCAGCTTTCATCCTTATAAGCAAAAGGTGGGGCTGGTCAGAGGGCAGATGATCAGGTTATCACATATGATTTCTGACAATGATTATTTTAATATAGAACTTGACAAACTTAAGAGCATGTTCATTGCGAGAGGATACCCAGCTCCTCTTATACACAAGATCATTAAAGAAGTGGTGGAAGAGATACTTTTGAGGTTTAGACCAATAATAGGCACTGACCCTAACCATGAGTCAACCGTGGATATATAACAATCTGGTCGTAGCCATAACTCCTGGGATAGAACTTAGTGGTGAAATATCAAGTGACTATGCACGAGATTACCAACATCATTCAAAACAACTGGCACATTTTTAAAACCAATGGTGACGTCCTCAATAAGGCGGGAGAGCAGCCTATGTTTGTTTACAAGGTGGGCAGTAATCTGAAGAATTTAGTTGAGAAAAAAAGACATCTACCTAAAAATCCAAAACTCCCAGCCATGGGACCCACAAATGTGGAACATGCCCATATTGTCCATATATTCTGGACTTAGACTGCCTGGCTTTGGACAACTATTTAGTCGACCAAATTTGTTTCTGTAAAGGAACATGTAATACAAGCAGAGTGGCTTATCTGGCTAAGTGTCAATCCTATCCTGCCTTCTATACAAGCAAAACTGAACACCCTCTTAGAAAAAGAATTTACGAACACCTGTATGATATTCCATCTAAGAATTCCAAAAATGTTCTATATAAGCATTCACTGTCCTGTGTGTCTTTTAACAAGTTCATTTTTGCCATCTTGGATATTGCTGAATCAAGCCCCAGGGATGCAGTGTGGGAAACTTCTTTAAAATACAGGGAATATTACTAACAAATTAGGTTGGATGCCACTTGTCCCACTGAAATCCATGTCAATAACCAGATTTCTATTTTACTAGTATGTAAACTGAGGGCTGCTAAACTCTGATGGCTGTTTTTTCAATGTTCAGTTTCATTGTTGTTGTTTTAGGCACCTCTGTTGACTATAAGGTTTATCTGTATTTATATTGTTGGTCACAACAAGTGGTTTTGTTAACCTGCTTTTAAAATATTTTTAATGACACATTTCTAACAATTTACTGTTTATAATCTGACCAATTACTTTTTATATTCATTAATTTCCAAACAACTGTGTCCTTATTTTGATTCCCTTGTGTTTCACTGAAGTTATGCAGTGTGCTGTAGTTTTTTTTTTAATCAAGCATCTGTCCCTTTAAGTTTTAATTAGGCCTGAGTAAGTGAGTTTTTTAAACAGCTTGAGCCTGCTACTTCCTGTTCTGAAAAGTCCTTGTTGCAGCTTGGCGGACAAAAGCTCTTTACTGCATGTTATGTTGATTTTATTCATTTATTTTGGTTCTTATCAGTTGTTAAATTAAAGCTCAACAAGTTTTTTTACAACTATTATCAGCTGCCTTTCATTTTTGGTCTTCCTTTTGGTCTGGGTCACACAGTATTTGGTTATATTGTGGTTTTCTTTGTGCGGAATCTGCCTCTTGTTTTTCGGATACATTTAAAAAGAGACCAGGTTATGAAATATATTTATATTATATTACTGCTCCCTTTTAATAACGGTCTTCTTTCCTCCACTGTATGATGGTACTGGAGCCACCAAACTACAGTGTGTGTGTGAATCTCGGCATCTATGTCATGAGCAGATAAGAAAGGGCTATAAACCTGATCATAATTCTCTGATGTGCATGGAGCTTTAGCTGTTCCACGTACTACCAGTTACTTGTCTAAAAGTTGGTAGAACATAGAGTTGCCAAATAGTAGGCAGAAACAAAGGTCTTTAAATGCTGTTGTTTCTGCCACACATTTCAGTTTTGCAACACTTATAAACATCTAACAGATTTTAAATCTCTTTTACCTTCTGACTCAGTTCATTGTCTGTCGGTACTGTCCTGTTAGTCCACAGCACAAGACCCGATCTGAACAAGCTTTTGATAAGCGCCCCTAAGCACAGTAAACATACAGTCTAGAGCTAGGAATGTGCTTAATGTTTATTTTTTATCCAGTTTAGAAGCATAATAAGAGTGTGTTCCATATACTACAAAAGCGTTTAGTTTATGCAACAGTATGAAGAAAAATCACACAAAATGTTTCCTCCTAAAATGTGGGGGTATGTGTTTTTCTGTGCTGACGCTTAGAAAAACTAACCTTAATCAAGGATGTTTGGTGTTAAAAAAGTTAACGCTAGCTGGTTCTCACCTTATATGCCTGTGTGCATATTTTTATCTTTTGATTTTTTGGATCACCTCATCTACAGTGAATTCAGATTCCAGACACTTCTGTTAATGTCCTTTATTTAGTCCACACTTTCCTCCATGTAAAATACCTTGTGAAGTGTATCAAAAGCTGGGATACAGCAGACCAGGACTGTCACAATCCAGATAGTAAGTGTGAGATTCCAAGATGACTGGATTCTGAAGAGCAGGTTGATTAGAGCTCTCTCAGCGTGGAAAATAAAACAGAAGTAACAAAGCCAGTAAGTGCTAATAACTTGGCTAAAATTTATTTAGTTGCTAGTCACTATACTGCCTAGATGTCAGCAAGTAAGAAACATGGGGAACATAAGAGAAAACCAACTAAAAAAAAGAGAGAAGAAAAACTTCTGGTGGGGAAACAGTTTTCCAGTTGTTCAGCAAAAAGCAGTTGAGGTATTCCTCTTTGGTACACTCAATTTCCAATAACTTAGATGAAAGATAAATCAAATCCATTCAAATATGTGTAAAAAAATCAAACTGGAGAAATATATAAACGCAGTCAAATGACGAAGTCTGGAAAGACTAGAAGAAGCCTTAAGTAGCTATCCAGAAGAGATGACAAAACTGCAGAAATCAGAAGCTGAAATGATGGAAAGACTGGCATGATATAATGCTTCTTAAGAAGAGGTTCAAAAACAGAAGAGCTGGAAGACAGAATACAAACAAAAAATGAGATTTTTTTTGCTACAGCAGAGAAACTAGGAGGAGGACATTACATTCATTTTATGAAAGTACAAATAAGCAACAAGTCTGGTATTCCACAGCAGGATCTGTTAACTGACAGAGCACACCAAGAGTATGCTCTAAAATTTGGCCAGGAGAAAGAAGCCAAGACCAGCAGCAGTATTAAAGATGCAGTTATAAGAACAGAAAGAGCTGCTTCTGACAAAATTATGACAGAAAGAAAAAGTATTAACAACTAGGGACACAGCCAGTTTGTGGAAAATGATCACACATTATACACCAGGTGAAAAAGAAGCAAAATCATCCCTTCAATCAGGTGATGTCAAGAGGCATGTGTGAGCTTCAAGGTGCTATATCCAGCTGTTTTTGCATTATTACTTCCTTGAGGATCAAAGACATTTTTGGATGAATAATAGGCAAAACTGAAAATGAAAAATTTTACCCATCAAAAAGTGAGCCTGCAAGCTCAAGGTGACTGCTTCTCATTCCTCTAACAATAGCAAAGCCCAAAGAAAGAACTTTCCAATACAATCTTTTCCACAGTTTCAAAGAAAAATGACTGAGTGAAAGCAAAAATCCCAGAAGCTGCCCAAAAAAGTAGGAGTAACTTGGACTTGAACCAGACACTGGTGCTGGATAGACCAATTATGAGAAAGACCATCAATAATTAAAAAAAACTGGCATACATTTATGATCGTCATTTCTATAAGATGCAGTTTTGATGTGAGAACTGTACTTCTGCAAAAAAAAGAGCTAAGAAAAGAATGAAACATAGTTAACTGCTGAAGTGATGGGAGTACTCTAAAGCATAATTGCTACTACATCATCAGTGTTCAAAATGACAATGAGAGAAATGAAGTTGTAACTGTCAGTAATAAAAAAAGTTTTTATTCTTATATAAATGTCTTGAAGTAAACTGCATGTTATATTTGTAAAGTAGTTTGCAAATGTACTTAAAGTGAGATGGGGAGATTACAGTGACAAAGTAAGAAAGTATCTTTTTCTTAACTGTAATGTACCCATACATAACGAAACAAGATAAAAGAAAGATATAAGCCATATAATGATTTGTTAAACTGTGTAAAGGCACCGGAAACCAGCTGGGTCACTCAACAGAAAAGTTTATTCCAAAGCACAAACGAACACTGGCACATAAACGGTGTAAAATCAGTTCTCCTTACGTTTTCATCTTAAAAACTTCATCAGATAGGCATATACTGTCCAGGTCATCATGTTAAATACCTTTTTAAATTAAAATTGACCAATGAGAAACATTCATCTATTAACTCTAAAATGCAATGTATGTGGGTTAAAATGAAATATATGAAAGCAGTCTTGAACGGTTGTTATATGAAATGCATCAAATGGGGTATATGTAAATAAATATTTAAAAGTTCACACTATAAATATTGTCCACTTAAAATACTTAAAATCTCATAATTTAAGACAAATATTTTTTTTTCAAATATATTTTTATTAGATTTTTTTACAACTTTTGCAAATATGACATGTAGAACTTGTAAGGCACAACAGAAGAAAAAATAGTATAGTCAAGGGTTATACAAACAGTTAATACAAGAGTTACGCAATTTGTAAAAGCAGTTATTGTAATGAGTACCTTACATCTGATTGGATAAGATAACTAATAGGGTACCCCCAAAAAACAATACTATTAAGGATCAATCCTCCCTGAAGGAGGATGAGTTTAAACAGAGAATAAACTATTATAATTAAGTAGAGACTAGGAGCTATTGTGCCGGTACACTTCCTATAACAACTATTTACACAATATAAAACTATTTACACAATATATTTACATCATGGATGCCAAAGGATCTCACAGAGTAAAATAACATAAGACATTTTATAAAGTTTAAAGACAGATGGTATTGGTTACAGTATCAGATAGTTTTGGACCAGACATATAATAAAAAAATACTACCTGGAATGAAACCCAAAAAAAGATTTTGCTGGATTTTAGTTAGTTTGGATTAGATCAAATAGATTTTCCCAATATTTCTGAAAATAATCCCTTTTCTTTTTGTTTTTCGTGCACAGTTTGTGTGCAGAAATATACTTTATTGCCATAAAGTTTTCCCAAGTAATTGCTGAAGGGTTGATCCAACTTTTGGAAATAAAATATTTAAGGAGAGCACATACCGTAACAAGGACATGGCGATGATTACCTTTGAGTGAGTTGGGAGTTATATTAAGGATCATGATTTGCCAAGAGAATGTGGTTTTCTCATACCCCATTTTTTCTAACTGAATTCTGAGGGAGCACCAGAGTTTGTAGATGTTCTTACAACTCCAAAACATGTGTAATATGTCTACATGAGGGAGGGAACAGAAAGGACAGGTTAAGTTTTTATTGTATCCAAATTTTAGTAAAACAGCTGGAGTATAGTAAGAATTATTGTTTATCATATGCTGAGTGTAAATTAGATTTTTGAAGGGGGTTAGATTTAAGGTATTCCTAATTGCTTCATATTTAGACTCTCTAGAAATTTCAACTTGTACGGTATCCCAGTACTTGAAAAACAGAAGTGAATGGTTATGTATGATGGTCGACACAAGTTTATAAGTATGTGAAATCATTTTGTTTTTTAGGGAATGCGAATTAATGATGGATTGTGATAGCTGAATGTCTTGCTCCACCACTCTAACTACAGATTTTTTGCTTTATAAGTGAGCTGAGTTGCCTTAAAATAGGGTCATATTTATTAGGGGCCCAAATAAAGTTTTTACCTCTGTTGCATTTTTAGTACTATAAAAGTGCCAAACTGTAACCTTCTTGATAATAGGAAAGTTTGATAAGTCAATCATTTTATTACTAATTTTTAAATTTGGATTTAGATGTATGGGTTGGAGAATGGGGACTGTATTGTGCAAATTAAGGGATCTCATCAGAGCATGAAAAATACAAATTTTGTTTTTTAGCGGAGGCAAGAGCTTAGTGTTGTAGTCACCAACCAGTGAGAGAAAGGGGATAGATTATGGATTAATTTTAAATGAAAATATATAAATATACCAGATCTTGACCCATGTTGGTGACCAAGATTTGGCATACGGGTCATAACTGGCTATCTGTATTAAGCGGCTAGCAGTAATTATATCATAATAAAGGCTGAAGTCTGGAAGATTTAAACCACCTTTGGTCTTTGGGGTAATTAGCTTCCTATATGATATTCTGGTTGATTTTGGGGAGCCATAAGAACTTTGAGATTGTGGTTTCTATTTTACAGAAGTTTTTAGGAACATTTAGAAAAACAGAGTTAAGATGGAAAAGGATCCTAGGTAGGACATTCATCTTAATTATAGCGGATTTTGATAACAGAGAAAAATTAATGTTTTTACATCTAGTTAGAGCATTGTTTATTTGATCCCAGACTCTATAAAGGTTGGTTTTCATTAGCTCTTGATGGGAGTGCGTGAAGTTTATACCTAAATATTTTAGTGAATATTTAAGAAGGATGTCTGAAGGGGGAAATAGTATTCTAAATGGTTCTTAGGATTAAAGGAAAACAGGATGACTTGGTAGGATTTAGTTTATATTTAGCGAACTTAGAAAAGAGATTGCTAGAGTTTCGGATTTTCTGGTATTAGGAAGCTCAAAATAAATGATGAGGCCATCAGCAAAAGCGGAGTATTTTGTTTCAATGTTATACATTTTTGGGATATGGTGATAAAGTCTTCTGTTTGATCCAGATAAGAAGAGGTTCAAGATACAAGTTAAAAAGATAAGGTAAGAGTGGACATCCCTGTCTGGTTCCATTTGTGATTTTGATAGGATTTGATAATGTTTTATTAATACAAAGGGAAGTAGAGGCGTTGTTATAAAGCATCTTAATAGCGTTAATGACCATATCAGGAAAGTTAAAGTATTCCATGGTTAGATATAAAAAATTTAGATCAATGTTATCAAAAGCCTTGGTTGCATCTAGCGTTAGTGCGTATCATGGGTTATTATCCTTTTTAAGAAACAGCATTAATGTATGTAGGGTAAGAGTATTGTCAAAAAGTTGTCTTTGCTAAATAAATCCCAATTGTCTGGGAGAAATGACTGAAGCCATAACTTTCTGAATTCTATCAGCAAAAATGGTAGATAACATTTTTATGTCTACATTAATAAGGGTAATAGGCCTATAATTAAGAGGGTTAGATTTGTCCGAGTTCGGTTTTTGGATGAAAATAGTTTTGGAATTGTTCATATACTTGTCCGTAATCCCTTCAGCTATGATTTAAATGTACACGTTTAGGAGGATTTTTGAGAGTTTACTGCAAAAAGTTTTGTAAAATTCACATGTAAAGCCATCAGGGCCTGGCGCCTTATTAGGTTTGAGTTTTTTAATAGCTAACATTATCTCATTCAGTGTTATAGGGCTGTTTAAAAGAGTATTTTGTGTGGGAGATAATTTTGGGACAGGAAGCTCATTAAGAAATTCTGTGTAGTGTTCTTTTTGAATTTGGGTTTTGGGATTGTGAATTTCAGTGAAGATATCTACAAATGAGTTTACAATGTCTCTATTTCTATACAGATTTTTTCTCTTTATAATTAATTTCCTTTATAATAGTTTGGTTCTTCTTTGATATTTATTAATCTAGCTAGAGTCCTGGATGGAGTCTGAGCCCATTCTGAGTATCTGTGCAAAAGCTTCAATTCTACCAAAGAGTGGTTTTGCTGGTGAAAGGAAAAGATTTTTTTTTTTTTTGTATTTCGTGTAATTTATTTTCCAGATCAGGGGAAAAACATTTTTGCAATTGGGCATCAATTGTCTTAAACTCTTTGGTAAGGTTGTTTATGTATAACCTTTCTTTCTTTTTATAATAAGATGCTTTTTAAATAAGTATTCCTCTAATGACTGCTCTAGCCACTGCCCATTGTATATCTAAAGGAATGGTGGAAAATAAAGATTCAGCTTCCAAATGTTTTAAATATTCATTGACCTCCTGCAAAACATCATCTTTTTTAAGGATGTTACTATTTAGTGACCAAGTGGGATTCTTGCTGTCATAGTTCCAGTGTTGATTAGGATTAATACAAAGTATTATATTCACAATAAATATTTTTAAAAGACATATACAAAAACCATATGTAAAAAACAATGGAATGGAATGACACCATCTAGTGGAGAATACAAGAATAATCACATAAATTAAACAGACTGCAAAAAGTTTATGTAAATATAGTGTTATCTAAAATTAATTTAAAATAAAACACCTATGACTTGATAAAATTGTCATTATGAAGCTGTTGTTTACAGTTTAGCAGATTTAAGCTTTAAAACTGGCTTTAAAGATACCATGTCATTTAAACTTGGGTGGTTACTGGCATCCACCACCAGTTACCAGTACAGCTCCCTGTATTCAAGCTGGGTCCACCCCTGGGGTCTGTGGGTACAACTTCTATTACAAAGAATTTATACTCAGCATTTTCACATACTAGTGAATGTTTGAACAGAGCATTGTTGTCATTTTTCTTTCTTATATCATATCCATGCTCGTACATTTTTTGTTTTAACTTCTTTCTGTCTTACCCCCAGAGAAGGAGTCACATAACCCACACAAAGCAATATTTCACACCTGTGGTGTTACAATTTGCAAACCCTTTTGTCGCTATATTCTTGTTTCTACATTTCAAAAATAAAAAATCACCACTCCAAATGTTACAACATTGAGAGCAGTTACCACACTTGTGTGTTCTTTTTTGTTACTAGAACAAATACCATAATTCTGGTTATGTGAACCTCCTTCTAGTATATTTTTGATGTTTCTGCCTTTTTTATATACATATTTAAATGGTTTATCAAATATAAAATTTAGATCTGATAACATAGTAAACCTATTCCACTCACTGTTGATAACCCTCTTCACCAAGTTACTTTCTCCATTGTATGTAATGACTAGGGCAGATTGAAAATTACCCCGGTCATCCTCAGCATCTTTGTTGAGGGTGGCCGGGTCCAGAGAAGAAAGAGTTTTACTCAAAATGGGAGCAAATCTGGAAGCCCTAGCCTCCATAACTTCTGTTAAAACTTCAGAAAAGTCACAAGGATAACCTCTAGTCTTAAAATTTCCATAATACATTTATACTCACTGAAAGTCTTGGTCATCAGAGGTCATTCTACTAGCCCAAACCAACTGATCTTTTATTACCCCTCTTTTCTGATAAGGAGGGTGGGTGCTAGTGTAGTGTAAATAGGAATTAGAAAATGTCTGTTTCCTATATATTCTAGATTTAAAAGGTTCAGCTCACTTTCCACATGCCCAAATCATTAGGCACCTCAAGCAGAACTGACTAAAGGACAGTTTTGGGCCTCAAGCTCTTCAGAGCTTTCGTACCAATGAAATATTGTCTGTGGACATCCAAGATATGAAATATCCTTTCTCCCTCATGTTGGGGTTTAGGAAAGAACACAGGGAGAGGCTGGTTTGGCTTAAAGTAAACCCAGATACCACTATAGGTATAAAAGGAGGACTGGTTCTCAAAGAAACCCTGTCCTTACAGAAAATGAGAAGGTTGACCGTTTATGAGAGTTTGCAACTCGCCTCTTGCAGCAGTCAGAACTGCCTTCCATGTTAAGAGCCTCAAGTCAGCTAGACAGGCTGGTTCAAATGAAGTGAGTGCTAGCTTCTCTAATACAAAATTAAGGTAATAATGAATAGCCACTAGTATTCTTGTAAGTCTCTTATGAAACACCTGTTTCAAAAACATTTTGACATGGAATGCCTTAAAACAGGGAGATCCATGGGCAAACATGCTGAAATGGCCAACAAATGAGCCTTAATAGAGGAGCAAGACAGGGCATAGGATAACAACTCACACAAACATTGCAAAACCAGTGAGAGTAGTCCTGAATTTGTGCTACTTGTTTTGTTGGCACCAAACATTAAATCTTTTCTACTTGCATATATATATATGTATTTCTAGTAGTAGGCATTCTTGCCTCCATTAGTACCTGCTGCATGTCCTCAGTAATAAGGAGCCTAAAAAGCATTAAGACCCAATCAGTAAGGGAGGCAGTTGTAGTTGTTTAGGGTAAGGCTGTATCAAACACTCATGTTCTTGTGTGAGTAAATCCAGTCTGTAAGGAAGCTTGTGGTAATTGCCCCTGGCCAATTCCAAAAGAAGGGAGAACCAGTGCTGCCTAAGCCAGAAGGAAGGCACGGCAATAAGCTTTGGGGATTACTTCAGAATCTTCAGATATACCCAGGCCATAAGCTGAATGAGTGGACAAACATACAGGAACATTCCTGTTCAAGGAAAAAAGAAAGCATCTGTCTTTTGGCCTTCTTGGATGGAGTCATAGTACAGAATTTTGCCAGTTAATTGTTCATACAGGCGGCAAAAAGGTTCACCTGAGGAACGTCCCACAGATGGATCAAATCTTGGAAGATCCCCTAATATAGTTTCCCTTCATGAGGATCTGCCTTTGTCCATCTCAGTGCCTGCCACATAATTTTGCTCTGATGGAATGTAGGATGCCTGTAGATTGAGAATGTGCTGTAAAGATATATCCCATGCTAACATGGTTATTCGGCAATGGGGGTAAGACCTGGTTCCTCCGTGATAATGTATATCACTGAGGTATTGTCTGTAATAACGTGAACTTATCTCCACCAAGTGATTTCTCTTCTGACAAATGGCAGAACTGGAATTTGAAAAGATAATGGGTACTGATGCTGGGACCAAAGATACTTCAGACAACATTTTAGCTTTCTTATGTGGAGTCTTGCCAGAGTTACCAAGAGAATCACAGATGCTACGAGACCTAGAATCTTGAGGTATTCCCTTGCAGTGATTTATCTCCAAATGGAAAACCCCTTGAATAGATTTATTTTTTTTTCCTGTGGAAGAAAACCTATTTGTACTGAGGTGTCTAGCAGATACTCCAGGAACACAATCCTGTTTGATGGAGTCAAAAAAGATCTTTGAATGTTCTCCTGGAATCCCATCCAGTGCAGGAGCTGTCTCATTCAAGTGAGAGATTCTGGATCTAAAAAAGACAAGCAATTGACTAAATATGAAAAAAGTGGATACTCTACAGTCTGCAGTGGACTACAACAGGAGATGGATATATATCTAGTTTTTCCTGTGGAAGAAAAGCACTTTCAAATGACATGCTACTTCCCAGGAACACAATCTTGTGTGAAGAAGTCAAAAAAGACTTTTGAATGTTCTCTTAGAATTCTAGCTTGTCTGAGAGATCTTGCGCCCAAGTGAGAGATTCTTGACACCTTGAAAAACCAAGACATCTAAATATAGAAAAATGTACATACCCTGTAGTCTGCAATGAGCTCTAACTGGAACTAGACACTTTGTAAACACTCTTAGAGCAACAGATAGCCCAAGGTGTAAGGCACAGAACTGATAATACGATCCAGAAACACCTGAAGTCTAAACAAATTGGAATGTGATGATAAGCATCTTTTAATAGGATAGGAGGGAACAAAAGGGATTTGGTCTGGTGGATGTGGAATAATTCCCTAGCAGGGAGGAGTTTCTTCCCACTGTCATCTTTAACCCTGCTGAATTACTCTCAGAACCCATTTTCTGACAAAATCTGTTGCCTAAATAGATTCAGACTTTCTCTAAAGGATAAGGGACTGCCCGGGTTGGAGGGGTGAACAAGGTCACTTACATAATAATTCTACCATATTTTAACTTCCCTTTACTCGGGGGGGGGGGGGGTACTGGAATCTCCTGGCCATTATTTTCTAAACATCAGTTTACCAGCATTTTCCTGAGGCTATTTATTTTATATCTTGCCAAAGTTGGAATAGGGAGCAGAAATTTCCTAGGAAAATTTGGATGAGGATTTTTATCAGCTTATCACTTATTTTAATAATCTCTGCAGCAAAGATTCCAGAAACTAAATATCTAACCAAAGCAGAATTTAAAATTGTATCTGCTGGAAGGTTCTGAAAACACAGCCAAGCAAACCTCCTCTACACAGTACCAGTGGCAACTGCTCTAGATCTTGCAAAAGCACACATTTTTTCCCCATAACTTGTCAATTGTTTTACCACCCTTGTCAGAAGGAGGACTAGAATTAGCAACATGTTTTGCACCAAGTCAATTAACTAAAGAAAGAAGTTATGTACTCACCATAACGTTCCATCTGAGTAGTTCTACTTCATTTGTTTTCAACCTGTGGGTCTTCGGATCCACATCGGATCCGACACAGCTGCATTTTCCAGCTACGACTCCAAGCTCCATGCTCCTCCCCCTTACCCATAATGCCCCCCCTGTCTCCCTTCAGATCGAGTTTCCTGCCTAACAGGTATCAGACACCCGGACCCAATGGCACCTTATCATCAAACACCAAACGTCACAAAAGAACTTTAGCCTTGACAGAACCAAAGATCCTAACAATAACCGTCCGGTACAAGGGACAGGTCATATCCCAAAGGATAAGGTTAGGGGTTGGGACAGTTGGAAGACAAATGGAGTAGAACTACTCAGATGGAACGCTATGGTGAGTACATAACTTCTTTATCTGTAGTAGTTTACTTCATTTGCTCTTCAACCTGTGGGACAGAGTCCCCAGCTACCAAATTCTTGGGAGGCTCTCATGGAAGGATATTCCGGAGCACAGCAGAGCCAAAAGATGCTCTACTCCTAGAGACCAAATCCAGTTTATAATGAGAAATAAAGGTGTGAGATGAGGCCCAAATAGCAGCTGAACAAATATCATTCAAAGAGACCCTAGAGCAAAAGACCAGTGACGTAGCTATAGATCAGGTCAAATGAGCCTTCACTTTTCCTGGTTGAGACAAACCTTTATCTGAATAAGTCCGGACAATGCATTGTGAAATCCAGCAAGCAACTGTCATTTCTAAAACAGATTTACCAAAGAAGGGCCTGGCATAGGACATAAAAAGTTGATCAGACTTGTGTGGTTTAGTCCTGTGAAGATAAAACCTCAACTGCCTATGTACGTCCAGTAAATGTAATGTGTATTCCCCTTTGTTCTGGTAGTTAGGAAAATATACTGGCACATTTATGGTCTGATTAATATTGGCTTCCGAAACTACCTTGGGAAAGAAGGATGGGTTAGTGCGTAGTGGTACTCTATCTTTATGAAAGATCATACGAGGGACTTTGATAGAAAGAGCTTGAAGCTCCAACACCCTTCTAGCAGATGTGATGGCAACCAAAAAGGCAGGTCAAAAATTGTAGATCCACAGATACCGCAGGCTCTAAGGGAGGAGAAACCAATGCCTGCAACAGCAAGGTGAGGTCCCACGGCGGAATCAGGTCCTTAACCGGTGGTCTGAGAAGAAAGGCTCCTTTGAGAAAGGCTTTACAAAGTTTAGAGGAAGCCAATGAAAACATGTTTACCCCAACATGAAAATTAGAGATGGCTGCTAGCTGAACTTTCACCGCACAGGAACTAGTGCCCTGATGAAAAATGCTAGCTAGAAAATCTAAAACTGCAGAAAGCCATGCAGTGAAAGGATCCAAAGACCTCTGATTGACCCATATAGAAAAACATTTCCATTTACTACAGTACACTTTTCTGATGGACGATTTATGAGCCACCACCAGAATGGACTTAACAGGAGATGACAGACCGGGAGTCCTAATAATTATGGGAACCACAGCAGCCAAGCAGTGAGCTTCAGACTGTCCAATTCTGGATGAGGGATCCCCGAGGGATGTGAGAGCAGATCCGGGACCGTATCCAAGGTCCATAGTGGAATAACTAGATGAGACCTGAGTAAGGGAAACCAAACCTGTCAAGGCCAGAATGGGGCGATGAGGATCATAGTGCTCCCCAGCCTTCTGGCTTTCTGTAGAAACTTTGACGCAAGGGGATGAGGAGGACATGCATAAAAAAGCCCAGGAGGTCAAGCATGAATCAGAGCATCTGTGGGGACTTCCCTCAGTGGGGGGGGGGGGGTTCAGAGCAAAAAACTCGCTGCATTTCACGTTGGAAGGAGATGCAAAGAGATCGCAGCAAGGACGACCCCACTCTAGGAAGATCTGTTCTGCTAATGAAAGATTCGGAGACCACTCGTAAAGACACAGTATCAATCTGCTGAGCCTGTCCGCTAGAATGTTGCAGTCCCGGGATGTGCGTTGCCACCAGAAAGCGGCCGGAGGAGGTTGCCCCTTCCCACACTCTCATAGCCTCTTGACATAAGGGATAAGATCTGGTTCCCCCTTGTTTGTTGATATACCAGACCACTGACATATTGTCCGTCTGAAATGCAATCTTTCCCAAAGGAAGATGAGCATGGAGGGCCTGCAATACAAGAAGAACCGCTCTCATCTCTAGAACAATGATGTGCAGATATGTCTTGGAAGGGGACCACATGCCTTGGACTGTCCTTCCTGAGCAGTGCCCCCCACCCACCTAGTAGGGAGGCGTCTGTCTTCACCATGGTCTTGGGAAAAGAAAGTTAAAAAGGATGTCCCTTGAGAAGATCCGGGGACTGAATCCACCACCAAAGGGAATCTGCATGTTTTTGAAATTCTCACTGAAAAAGACAATGGAAGGTCTAACAGTGACCACTGAACTGCCACTGTCCACTGCAGTACCCTCATATGAAGGTGTGCAATTGGAAGAAGATTTATTGTGGCCACCATGGAACCTAGAGTGCTTAACACTGCTTTGGGTGTTGGTAAATGGGTCTGAAGAATGTGTAAAAAGTGTAACCTCAAGCTGCATATTCTGTCTGATGTGAGGAACACCTTCGTTTGAGTTATGTCCAGCCGTGCCCCGATGAAATCTAAAATCTGAACCGGGTGAAGAGCAGACTTGTTCATTTTGATTGTAATGCCCAAGTTGTTGGCTAGCTGAAGGAAGGATTCCCTGGCCTGATATAGTAGATGCTCTGAAGGGGCAGTAAAGGGACCAATCGTCCAGGTATGGAAAGACTTGAATGCCTTGAAGCCTCAGGTGAGCCACTACTACCGCCATTACCTTGGTGAACACCCAGGGGACTGTGGTGAGACAAAAGGGGAAGGTTCAAAATTGGTAATGACTGGCTCCCAGCTGGAAGTGAAGAAACCTCCGGGAGTGCCTGTCCAGCTTGATGTGATAGTATGCATCCTGGAGGCTGATTGAGCACATCCAGTCTCTGGCCTGCAGACAGGGCAGGATAGACTGAATTGTGACCATCCGGAATTTGGTCTTGGTTACTGATGGGTTCAATTTGGACAGATCCAATAGTTGTCTGAGGTCCCCCGTCTTTTTTGGCACTAAAAAGAACCTGGAATAAACCCCGGATCCAGACTAGTCTGGGGGGACCGGTTGGATGACTCGTTTTCTTAGCAGTGAGACTACCTGCACTGCTGCCTCCTCCCGCTGTGTGAGTGGAATGTCTGGGAGGGCTTTGCTGGATGGGGTAGAATCCTTGAACGGAATGAAATATCCTCTGGATACGACTCGCAGCACCCACTGATCTGTAGTGATGGAGTCCTATGCTAGTGGGTGAAGCAACAAGCGACCCCTGACTGTCTCCAGAGATGGACAGCCGGGCAACCCCTTAGGGCTGCTGCCCGGGTTTATCTTAGAAAGGTTCTCAGAACCCAAATTCTTAGCAGCTCCTCTGCCTCTAGTGCGGCGTCTATCACATCTCCCTCTGCCTCTGGGGGAAGGCAAGTCCTAAGCATCCCGGGAAAACGCCAGAGACTTACGGAACCACATCTTTTTCTGGCCTCGCTGGTTCCTGGAAAAGGACCTTTGAGGCGGTGAGAAGCGGATCCCGATGGCAGACAACGTCTTTCTGTCCTCCTCGCTCTGGACCAAAGTCTCTCTGACGGTCTTCCCAAAAAGGGAAGAGTCGAATGACGTGCATCATGTAGTTCAGCGCCCTCACACATTAGAATTTGGGTTCTGAGAACCTATCTAAGATAAACCCGGGCAGCAGCCCTGAGGGGTTGCCCGGCTGTCCATCTCTGGAGACAGTCAGGGGTCGCTTGTCGCTTCACCCACTAGCATTGGACTCCATAACTACAGATCAGTGGGTGCTGCGAGTCGTATCCAGAGGACTCTAGTGCTGAAATTCTTATTACCAAACTTAAACTAAACTCAGTCAAATCTATCTTTATTATCTACATCTATGTCCCCCAAGGTAATAATATTTCTACCATTGAAAACATCCTATGTTGGCTATCACTAAACTTACCCCAAGAAACAATAATCCTAGGTGACTTAAACATTGATTGGCAATCTTGCAACAACAAGCACCCTACTAACCATATTAATCTTCACGGGTTCTCTCAAAAATATCACCTGCCCCACTAGAATAAATAAAACTAACAAAAAAGAAAGTACCTTAGACTGGATACTCACCAACAGTCAACTCCATACTTATGAAACAGGAATCCTTCCTGATATTATAAGTGATCACATATTCACTTACATAATCAGGCTCAAAACCAACCCCCCTACCCAAAACATAACTAGAACAATCAGAACCAAAAAAAAAATTCAACCTTGAGCTGTTTCAAGGAGAGCTGAAAGCATGTAACTGGTCACCTTTAAAGACCTTCCTCTTGATGAAGCTGTTGACTTCTTTAATGCTAAGTTTCTGGCCATACTCAACTACCATGCCCCCGCTCACTCTATTAGAATTAAAAGTAAATCTGCCCCCTGGCTCTCAACAGAAACTAAACAAAAAATCAATCTGAGAAATAAAATCTGGAAAAAATCTCACTTAACTAAAAACACTACTGATTACCAACATTTCAAACAATTGAGAAATGAGGCCAAAAAAGCAATAATGACCGATAAAAAAACTATTACCTGAAACCACAGCAATCTCGCCAAAATAACCCACAAAAGTTCTGGGCAAACATAAAGCAGTTACTACAGCCAAGTAAACCTGTCACACCCAACCCACAAGGCTCAGACATAAAGAATCCTAACCACATTGCTAATGACTTTAATTCCTTTTTCACCAAAACAATTCAAACTCTAGCCAGTCAACTCTCCAGCAAAAACACAAACATATCTAACAGCCACTTAAACCCACCACCCCCATTTCTTTTCCAATCTGTTCCAACATCTTACATTCTTTCCCTTATCAAAAAACTTAAACCATGTACTCCCTCTGCTGACCTACTACCTCCAGAATACCTGCAACTAGCAGCCAAATCAATAGCCTACCCAGTCTCCATACTGATCAACAGAACCATCACTGAGGGATACGTCCCTAAACTTTGGAAAATCTCCCACATTATTCCTCTTCATAAGGGTGGAAATTCAACTGATATTTCCAACTACCGCCCTATTGCTCTACTCTCTCCCTTATCTAAGATTATGGAAAGATGTATACACAAGCAACTGCTTGACCATCTCCTTCAAAATAACTTGCTCTCTAATACCCAACACGGTTTTAGACCTTCCCATAGTACCACCACTGCCCTCCTCTCCTTTACAGACACTATCAACAAAAATCGTAACCAAAACACCCTTTCCTCAGCACTTTTCTTAGACCTATCCAAGGCTTTTGACATGGTCAACCACCAAATACTCACACACATTCTTCAATCTTTGTCACTTGAAATTCACCCTATTAACCGGTTTAAATCCTACTTAAATAATAGACATCAAGCACTCTGGAACTCCACTCTATCTTCCCAGCTACCAGTTAACATTGGTGTCCCCCAAGGGTCCATTCTGGGCCCCCTTCTATTCCCTTTATATATCAATGACCTCCAACAAGTAGTCCCTCAAGCTACATGCATACAATACGCAGATGATTCTACACTAATTTGCTCAGCAAAATCTGTCTCTGAACTTCACTCCCTTACTCAACACATTTTTAATTCTGTAGAATAATGGTTTTCTCAACGCTGTCTCCTACTAAACCCAAAAAAACCAAACTCCTCCTCTTCACACCTTCCAGTAAATCTCCCCACATAGACTTTACAATAACATCTAAAAATGCCACACCTATATCACAAGATTATACTACAAAACTACTAGGCGTTACCATTGACAACAACCTTAACTTCGATACCCACATAAGCAACACTTTGAAAAATATTAATAAAAAAATAGGCTCTCTTTACAAAATCAAATCTTTCCTCACTCCAGATTCTAGAATAACTATTGCCCACTCGCATCTTATCTCACCCCTTCTCTATGCCTCACCCACTTACACTAACTTACCAAAAAAGAATCTGTTTAAGCTAGAAAACTCCTACCACAGCATAGCCAGATTTGCCACAGGCAACCCTTTTAGAACCCACCACTGTACTAATCTAAAACAACTAGGTTGGCTAGAATTTCAGCAACAACTAAAAATTAATCAGCTAGACATAACCCATCAACTTCTATATCAACCTAACAAAACACCTATACTATCTACTCTTATTCACCCCTACCACAACCTAAACTCCCTAAGATCAGCACACAAACTTCTTGTACATATTGACAAAGCAAACAACAAAGCTGGAAACTCCCTCTTTTCTAACACTGTTGGAAAACACTGGAACTTCCTCCCCTATGAACTTTCTTCTATTCCCTCAAAATCTCTCTTTAAAAGAAACTTAAGCTCTACCTTAAATCACAATGGCTGTGCTCCTGTAGTAATCCTGACTAACTTTAGCCCCCGACACCTGACTACATTCTACATCTTTTAGACCACTGTAGCTACCTCATATTTACATCCACTGATTCTATATCTCCTTCTCACTATCTACATATAGATATTTATATATATATATATATATATATATATATATATATATATATATATATATATACATATATCATTATTTATATATATATATATATATATATATATATATATATATATATGTATTCTTTCCACTTCTTATACCACATGATATGCTAACATATCTGCCAGGCTTCTTCATACTATCCTGTATCCTCTATTACTATACATTATGCTAGTATTCACCATAAATACCACTTTAAGCAATATTTTGTAATAATATTCTTATCTAAATGTTCTACTTTCTGCAATTTGTACTTTATAACTTTGTCACCAGTTAAAATGTTATCTTAATTTGCCTATGTTCATGCAAAGCTGTAAAGTTTTTTCACGTTTTTTTTAAATGTTATTTCATTTTGAATGTTGGAGCTCATCTCCCCGGGCCTCTACTGAAAATGGACATATATCCAGCTAGACTAGCCCGATCAACAAATGTAAAATAAAATAAAATAAATAAAAATAAATAAACTCACTTCCCAAAACAATCCAACGCTCTCGACTCTCGGTCAGGCGGATGGAGCGTGGAATTCTCCTGGGCGAGCTCCTTTTTGGTGGCCACCTCCACCAACATAGCAACTACAGGAGACCCCCTGTGCCAGTGTAACTTGTCCAAGGGGGGGGCTTAAGATTTAGTCCGGGCGCTTGGGTATTGGCTCTATGGTGTCTGGCTCCTTCCATGCCCTGGATGTTATCAAATCGACAAGAGAAATTAGAGACAGAATAGCCAAAAAAAGGGAACCAATTACTGTTCTACAACACTCGACCACACTGCTTCCACTCAGGTGGCAAATGAGATCTGGGGGGAGAAGGGAGATGGGGAGCATTATGAGTAAGGGGAGGAGCATGGAGCTCAGAGCCGTAGCTGGAAAATGTGGTCATGTGAGATCTGATGTGGATCCAAAGACCCACAGGTTGAAGAGCAAATGAAGTAAACTACTTCAAATCTGCAGATGCTGGGTCAGGTCTGGGACGAGTGTATAAAATGTTGAAATACTTGGGAACTTTGTACATTCCATCTGCTTTCTTAGGTACAAACAGCTGGCTACTAGGGAAACTACAGAATGTGACAAACACACCCTCCAATGCTGACAGCACTGGAGGGATAGAAGGAGATTCTGAGAATTCTAGTTTTAGCAGTTCATTGTACTTTCTGAGAGACTGAGCAAGGTCAGTGTTCTCCTACTGAAAACAATGGCACATTCTGGAAACAGTCTCCAAGAAAGAGAGTCCTTGACATGGAAATTCAGATAACATGCTCTCCCCTGAGTATAAGCAATTTGAGGAGAATAAAATTCATCTGTTCCATCACATTCCTCTCCAGACTAAATTTCTTGAATCTCTTCAGGAAAAGAGAAACGCCATTTTCTTTTACTAGAAACCACCTGATAAGAAGAGTCAGCAGCACGTACACAATCCTGAGCCAGACTTAATAAACTACTCCTGTCCAGAGAAACTAGAGCATGAGAAAATGCATGTTTAGTTTTCTGTTTCTTTTTGACAACAATGGCAGCAGGAGCTTCTTCAGGGATAGGCACAACCATGCTGGCTAAGCAAAAGCACCTTCCCTGCCCCTTCTCCCAACACATACAAAAGTGTCTCTTCCTAGCTCACCGAGAGGACCCCAACAGCCACAGAGGATGTGGCTAACCTCTGATCCATAGTGGTTGTATGGGAATACCAGCAGGATCTGGAGGAAAAAGATGAGTGGTCGGAAGACCATCTTTGGCCACAGCAGAAAAAAACACCTGCCACAGAGTCAAACTGCTAGCCTGCTGGGTGGCAAAGGCGGTTTCATTATTTTTTTTTCTTTTTGTGCCTGAAGAAGGTCTGACCAAGGGACTAGTAGCTTGTTCCACTGTCAAGACGAAAATGGTGTTTCTTTCCAGGGGAAACTAAGCAGCGCAAATGGGTAAAATATTAAAAGCAGTAAAATAATTTTTCCCAATAAAAACACTGTAAAAAGCTCTTAAAAGAATTTTACCAGCCCCAAAAAGAAATTTAAACACAACTTCTTCACAGAAAAAAAAATCATTGCAGAATGTCTAAATCAATCTTTAAACTGTCAAACCCAAAAGTGTGCTCACATTTAAAAGTACAGTAAAGTCACATGACGATCAACAAAAACAAATATCCACAGCTTAAAATACTTTCCTAAATAAGAATGGAATTGTAAACATTATGAATAATTTGTGGAAGGTTTAACCCCTAAATGAACTTATCTGCCTGGCAAAGGAACATCACAAGATGACTGTCAATCCTCGAAAGCTCAAACAGGATCAATCTCTTCTACAACAGGAAAGCTATGAAGGGCCTGTCACTCAAGCCTGTCTTTTATTCAGCTCAGCTTAGGCTATTGCAGCAGTGATCAAAATGAATTACATCAAAGCAGATGCATACAAGGAGATACTGCTATTCTTGTGGTAAATTTAAGCAAAGCTTGGAAGAAAAAAACAGGACTTTATCTGCAAAACTGAAATTAGGAAAAATATCAACTACTTAGAAAAAAAACTATTCTTCTTTGCATATATCATAAATCATGTTAAATTTGTTCAGACAAATAAATCCTCTTGTCTAAGGATTCTGTAGCCTTAGGATGAGTAGTAAACAACACAAAAACACTAAGGATGTGGTCTAACCTCCATGAGGTTTGTATACAGACAGAATTCCTTAGATGCTGCTATACAGAGCCTGCAAATCACTACAGCAAACTCATTAGCACTAACGCCATGCACCTAGTATATACAATGTTACTCTTTTAAAATTAAACATACACAGAACTTAACTTGTACAATCTGAAGTTTCATGAGCATTTCAAAATGTTTTCTTAATCACAGCTCCATTCCCAAATTACACCTTTCTGCTATCAGCTTTCTTAAATACATAATTTTCTCAGATATATTGGGAACAAATGTTGAACATACTTAATCTTTCTCAAAAAGCTCTTTAATGCCTGCTTGTCTACTGGTTTTAGCATCTGAACAAGGGATTTTACTTTTTCTTCATCTGGTTTCAGACCCTCTGACATCAGAATATAACCCACATACTTCAGACTCATCTCTTTTATTTTATATTTGCTCTTATTTAACTTGAAATTATGTTGTCAATCAATTCAGCAGCTGTATTAATCTTGTCATACAGTTCTTGTGTTTGAATCTACACTAACATTTATAACACCAGCATGCCTTTAATTACCTGTGCAAGAGCTCCTTGAAACAGACACAGTGTTGAAAATAAACACATATGAAAGTGTAAGCAATCTCTGCCTTCCTAATAGTGTAATATATTTAAACAATATGAAGCTCATTTCATAGGTTCAAGGTACTTAGTATGCTACTGATCTGTGAGGATCTTAAGGAGCCTAGACTTGCATTCCCATAGTATTTTAGTTTGGGTAATAAATAACCCAGTGAGAGGCAGAACAAGGATACATTGAGAATTTTACATGTTGCCCCTGTTCATGAGGGATAAGGGTGCTAAACCAGGGGTGGTTTTCTTGTTACAAATACATACGTCCAAATACCATCTCAACAGAATAAGATAAATACTGTGCTTTATGAGAATGGAAGACAGTTCCACAAAAGTGGAATTATCTATGATGTATATCTATTTGTCCAACATGTTCTATTTATGTTGCAGAAGAAATCTAAGATCTCTTGAGTGGGTGTTTATGTCACCACTGAAACTGTAAATGCTAATAGTTCTGACAGGTTAGGGTCTTTTGATGCTCTATATGCAAGGCAAAGGTTGCCTGTCAGTAGCTTGTATGATACAAAGAAGAGGGGTAGAGGGCAAGGCTGTGAGACAGTCTGAACACTTTTTATGACTTAGGACCTTGATTTTTTTTTTTTTTAACTAAGCAAGTGCTGTGGCCATTCTAGTTGTGACAAGTATTTGGACAAGTCCTTAACAAAAGGGACATTATAATTAATGATTGGTCTGAATGCTGAGTATAGAGGAATGATTACATCCTTGAACCTGGATAACACACCTTTAGATATAAGCTGTGTGATGAAAAATGAATTCCTTACAATGGTGGACACAAAGTGATCAAAGATCAGTTCTTTGTCGACAAAGATTCCTAGAAACTTAACTACGAGATCAATTTCAGGGAGTGCGTTGTCAATTACAAGGGAAGTCATGCTTGTTGAAGGATATCATTATACTTTTCTTGGTATTTAGATTTGGTCCCTGGTTTAACACCAGCTATTTGTTTGAGAGTGTCCCATTTGGAGGATCATGGTGTCTTCTGTGGAGTTTATGACACCAAGTTTGCAGTTATCTGCAAACGGGTTCACTACATAATCTCAGAATTTTGAAATATCAAATCTCAAAATCTCGAGACTATGTAGCCGAAACCCCTAAATACCGAAAGACCAGAAGCGCGAAATTCAAAATCCCGATGTTCGGAGATATTGAAGTAGCACTTCTGGTGTTGCGGTTTTTTGATGGATAGGTGGAAGTTCAGGTAAGTATCTATGTGCAAGTGCGTTGGTTAGGGGCTTGAGTGTGTGTCACTGTGTGCTGTGACTGTGATGTGTGTGTTTGTGTGTGTGGGAGACCGTAAAATGTGTGGGTGTGAGTTTCCCTTGTGTGTCTGTCTGTGCGATCTCGGAGTTATTATATTTAAGTGGGGGGGTGGAGGGCACAGCCCCCCACATGAGGGGGTGCAGGGTGGCTTGCCCCCCTGCTTATCTGTAGTGTAGGATGATATGTTTGATTGTGGGGGGAAGTTCTGTGTATGTGCATGTGTGTGATGTGTGTGTGTTGTACGTTCGGTATTTTGAATTTCCCACTTCTGGTCTTTCGGTATTTAGGGGTTTCAGCTACACATTCTCGAGATTTTGAAATTCAATATTTCAAAATTTCGAGATTATGTAGTGAACCCCTGCAAACTTGGTCAGCCACAAATCCTTGATTAGTTTTGCCCTCCAAGAAGTACATGCCAAAAAAGAGTGGCCCAAGGACTGAACCCTGTAATACACTGCCAGTGACAAGTCTTTTGGAAGAGGGAGAGTCATCCACCTTTACTTTCTAGTTTCAATTAGTGATCCAGTTCGTTATCCAACAAGTTACACTGGGATTGAAACATAGCTCAGATAGTTTATCTATACGAGAGGTCTTGATATGCAGTGTGCACTGACTTGCCTTGATCCATTGCCAAAGTAACTTTTTTAAAATAGGTCAACCAGGTTAAATAGGCAGGATCTGCTCATGATGAATCCAAACTGGCTTGGGTCAAGAGTCTGTAGATTACCTATATCCTTATTTATTAACTCCATAATGAGCCTTTTTACAGCCTTACAGATGAAACTGATCAGGCATAATGGTCTATAATCACTCAGGTCAGTTGAAGCACCACCTTTATGCAAGACTGTTGTCTTACATTCATCTGGCACAAAGCCTGTTTTGGGGCTGACACTAAATAGTGTCTGTAGGAAGTATGACATGTCATGTTTCAGACTGACCAGCAGACAGCTTGATATGTTGCCCAGCCCCATAGACGTAGTGTTTTTGGCCTTAGATAGAGTCTTGATGACTTATTTTTGGGTGATTTGGTGGAAAGGGCTGTAGTCGCAGAAATGTGATCTGAGAATATTTGATGGGAGTGAAGTTAGAGATCATTTTTTTTCTGCTAGTTTAATGCCAATGCCTTCTGGGTCCAAGTATCTGATATAACTTACTATTAGCTTTTCAGAGTCCTGGGCTTTACTTCTGAGGTTTCTACCACAGATAAAGGCTTTGTGGTTATTCTTCAGCTGGATATCAGTTCAACATAGGCATTTGAATGTTACTGAATTTGGCAAAAAAGGTTTTGCATAAGCAGTGGGCTATCAAGATGGAAGGAGCTTCCGAACTTAGTTAGGTCATCATTCATTTCAGCAGATTAGCATTTACATAACTTCAGAATAACAAGGTATTAGAAGTTGCTTCAGGTTTATGGTGAATGTGACTGATTTGACTATACACGAAGTTACAATTGGTGGAGAGCAAAGCAGACCTTTACTAGTAAGAATCAAATCCAGGACTTTGTTCCCTAGTTGAATATGAACTAACTGATCCACATATTTTGTCTTGAAGAAGTCCAGACATTTCCAGGTATAAATGTTTGAGGCTGTACAATTCTCCCAGTTTATGGAAGGTTAGCTGAAGTTTCCTAGGAAAATGGTGTTGGTTTACTACATGGGGACGCCACACTAGTCAGGTAGGAGGTGTGGGCCAGTGGGGTCCTAGAGTTATCTATAATATAACGGTCTTGTTAATAGCAATTTGGATATGGAGGAGTTCCAGCTTGTTATCTAGTCTAATGAGTATAGAGGTGAAATGTTTTTTTAAAGAAAAACATGGAGAGACAACTCCTTTAGTGATTTCCTCTAATGCGGTGGACTTGAACATGTGGTAGGCATTGAAACCCTGCACTGAAGAAGTGCTTTTAATGTTGCTGAAATAGGTCTCTGTGATGACGTATATATCAATATTTTCTATGAGAAAGGAGTGCTTGTAGGGAGAAGTTTTTTTTATTAAAGTTATTAGCACTGATCAATAATATCTTGATGTAGTCCAGATACAGCTTTGTAACATGCAACAAAACTTGACAGAAATCCTGTTTTTAATCAAGTACAGAAAAAAAGCTTTTGAGGCCACTTCTTCAACTGAAAGTAATGGATAATGCTCTCATTTTGATCGCTTTATTCAGATAATCCTGCATATCAATACAAATAATCACACTAAACTCCTGATTAAACAAAGGGATAGACTTGTAGACGTGTCCAACCTGCGGCCCGTGGGCCGCATGCGGCCCTCAGAGCTCTTCCATACGGCCCTCAACCTCTAACTGTAACATCGATGTACGCATGCCCCAAAACACTTTTTGTGTTTTGTGTTTTTCGCTCCCGTGATCTGTAACGCTAATGTCGGTGTGTGCATGCGCCAAAGCACCCTTCTAGTTTTGTTTTTGAGCCAAAAAAGGGTCCGTGTGTTTACGCCATTATTTTGTGCCGAACAATCAGTGTGTGTGTGTTCTCGCTGAAGAGGGACTCATGTATGGATTTGCCGCTGTTGCCTTTGAAAGGGACAGCAATTACCTGTGTTAATAGGTAGGTACGGAGCAAGTGCATGCATGAAAGCAGAATTGTGTGCGTGAAATTAGAAGAGTATGTGTGTATATGTGTGCATAACAGAGAGAGACGCATGCACAAAGAGGCTAACAATGATCAGTCTACCTACTGAACACAAACAAGTTAGCTCACAAATATATAATACATTAAGAGTACACTTTCATTAAATTGTAGCTTTCCTGACAGGGAGAGTGTTGTATTGAACATGAACTCATACCACTTAACTGTATGTATTTTCAACGAATGTGTGAATTTTTGCCTCATCTTCCAATTTGTGTATTTTGCTTAGGAAATAAAAGTAGTCGTCCAAGGTAATGCAGTTCCAGGGAGTAAGAATGAGACAGCAGCCTAGGGTTAATGGGTCAGTAGTGGACTGACTATGTGGGACTGTAGCATATAAAATTGTATTGTTTTTTCAGACAAACAAAAAAGCACCTAGTACTGTTTTTTCATTGGTGGGTTCTAAGCAGTGGTAGATTGGACAACAGTAAGCATAGGGATCATTAATACTGGCAAATCAAGTGGGCACAATGTCATTTTTTTAAATGTTGGGGATTTTAGTGTGTATGTGTGTGCTTATGTGTTGGGAGTGCTGCAACTGTAGATGATTATTAAAGACAGAGACTTATGGACTGTGGAGAATATGTTTGTTTCAAAACCCAATACTTGGGTACGCATGCCAGAAGTAGATTTTTTGACATAGCTTCTTGCCATTTACAGTGGATGGATATTTACATTTAATGGACAATGTATTAGCGTGGGCCTGTGGGGTTCTGAAGGATGCCAAGTCTACCACTGCCAATGCCTTGTAAAGTGACCTGGAAATGGATATTGGGATGTTACTGAAAAAATATAGTAAGTGGGCTTAGAAATATAGTTTAATTAAACAAAGTGTACTTTCAATTTACAGGCCATAATTTATTTCAGGTAGTCCAGATACTGGTAGATTGTATACCATTAGACTTAATTAGGGAGAGCTGTCATTCTGGGGAAACAAGCAGCCCTAGTTTCAGTGAAAGCTCTGTGGTTGCTTGCAGGTAGGAAGTTGCAGGATGTTGATGCAATGTGTTTTATTTATTATTTTTAATGCAATTGTCATTTCAAAGCATGGTTTTCTTTGTTGCAAAAGAAGGCAGGATTGAATGAGCCATATAATGTTTAACTGACAATAATGGGATAGAAAGATTATAAGTGATGTTTCAATGGTGTCTGTGATGCATAACGATTTTTGGGCCTGTATCCCACTTTTATTTTTCGCTTTGTCCAGATTTCTTGCTCTAAGGTTGAGAGGTATGGTTCTATACTAAATCAGAAGTTGTATTTACCTTGGAAGACTTTTCGGCACAATTATGAAAAACAGAGCCTTTTTAATATCTCTGCTTATTTCCAATATAAACTGCCATGTAACCTTGCAAATAACCTTATTAAGCTACTTTACTTCTTTTGGAATTGACAGGTATGATTCATCTGTTCGGACATAAGCTTAGAGTGCTAATGTGACTTTGATTTCTTACAGCAGTCTGTGGTTTACATAATCACAATAACTTTTCTGTGTTTCTGGGTGTGTAATCAATTTAACAGTTTTAAAGATGTTTTCCAAAAATAAATAAATATATAATAAATAAATAATCCTCTGAATACTGAGCTATTGACAAAGTCTGGGAATTTATTTTTTTCAAAAGCGAAGGTCAGCATTACAGCTCAGTAAACTTGTCAGTCTGTGAGTAACTTCTGCACAAATTAAAATGTCTGAATATCAAATGGCTTTAGATTGGAGGGAAGTTTATTTTTATTTATTTTATTTTATTTTACATTTGTTTACCGGGAAAGTCCAACTGGACACAGGTCCATTTTCAGCAGAGGCCCGGGGAGAAAAGCTCCAAAAAAAACCACAAAACAATGTAATACAATACATGAGAGAGACAGCAAATTATGGATGTAGTACTCATACAATGGCAGAGATTACATCTTGTAACAGCGAGAATCATTGAGGTACAGAATAAACTTAAAAAAAAATTTTTTTTTACAGTTCTAATTACAGCAAGGCAAATATCAATGAGTAAAGTTTTTAGGAGAAAGCTGTTTGTACATAGCTGAAGCTCTGAAACAATCTTTTGGTATGGATTAACCTGGGGATTGATACAAGTTATATGTTTACATCAGTATGTAGCATTATAGTTTAGGGTTTTCTTATTGATTTACTTTTTGCCGAGCAGTTGTTTGTTGATTTATTGATGGTCCTTTTGGTGGTGGTAAATTACATGGATGAATCAATCTCTATTGTGATTTTTTTTCAGATATTTTGACTGCCAGACAATTTCATTCAGTGAGTGGGTGTCATGTGATTACTGAGGTTGCCTATTTTACAAGTAGGGGCTTTTTGTGTGTGTGTGTGTGTGTGTGTGTGTGTGTGTGTGTGTGTGTGTGTGTGTAATTGAGAGAGATTTAATATGTATACTGAATATAATTTTGCAAATGGAATTCTTAGTTAAACATGCCCCTCTTCTTGGGCAACTAGACTTGAGTAACCAATATTAGATCTTAGCCATCCAGCTGGGAAAGGTTAGTATGTGGATTTTCCATCTGGTTTGATGAAAGCTATGCTACTTACCCAGGGACTACATTTATGGCTATCCATCCAGCCATCGTGCTGCTGAACTACATTGTTTGATAATGAGAGGAGCTTTTTACAGAAGTTGAAGGTTTTTGTGTCAAGAACCTGTCCATAAAAAGTGGCATGTTTATGTTGCAGTGAAGGCTGTGGTCTTTGTAGTGAGCGTTTTACGTATAACCAGTATTTCTGAGGTAGAGGAAGAGTCTTAAGGCAGGATCTTTCTTAGCCTGGAAAGCAAGCCAATGATGAAATTTATAGGGGCCAGTGAGAGACAGGAAAGCAAGAAGCTTTTTAGTCTGTTTGGATAACTAAGTGAACTTAGCCCTTTGACCTTTTTTGTCAGAAATGGTTGCAGTCTTTCTTTTGGCAGGGTGTTTTGCTGAGGCACATGCCAAAAGGGGCATTGCACTCAATAATGGCTCTTGTACAGGAAGAATACAGGGATGTTATGATCTCCTTGTCCCTGGATGAGATACCCTTTCTAATGAAGTGGGCCATGTAAAAAGCTTTTACAACGGAGACAACATGGTGGTCAATAGTCAGGTTTCTATGAACCTGGCTGCCCAAGTACCATACGACTTATTGTGTGCTTGCAACATTGTTATTAATGTGATAATTTGTGGGGACATCACTCTCCTCAAAGGGGATGATGATGCATTTTTTGGCATTTAGCTCGAGGCCATATTTCTGGCACCAGTTATTTGTTTGGAGACCCTCCTGTACCTTATTCAGAATTGTTTTATTAAGTCAGTAATGTGAATTCTTTACTTTGTTGCTAATTTGTTGGGTTACTTTTGTGGATTATATTATTGTAGGACTGCACATGTTGACACTTTACGTAGCTGGACTGCTGGAATGTTTTTTCCAGTGAGAAATGCTAGTGCTGTAGTGAATATCTGTTTATTTGTAAAAAAAAAAAAAAAAATATATATATATATATATATATATATATATATATATATAATACATTTATGGTACTTGTGTATTATCGCAACAAGATTTCAAATGTGTCATAATTCGTTATGTAATGTAGAAAGGACTCATTCAGTTTGTGCAGGGGTTAGTAGGTTAAGTAAGTAACAGTTTGTCAGACTGGGGCCCGACTGTTTCGTGATTTTAAAGAAAAGGAAACAATTCACTTTTGCGAACAGTGACATTTTGTTTATGGCCGGGCATTCATAAATGCTTCCTTTGTGTCACTTGCAATGAAGTTGTAAGATATACGAGATAGACGCGCATGTTATCTAGTATTTTTAGGTAAGTTCTACTTCACTATAAAAGCATGTCTTGGGTTCAAAAACTCAGGGAGCAACATACCTGTGTAAGTTACAGGGCTACAGCCAGTTTGATCAGGTGGAAGCCTTTTTACAGTCGTCATTCTCCTGCTTAGCTTGGAATTCTAACCTGTACATATTTTGAGGTGTTGTGCACAGGACTCTTGAGATGTGCGACTCCTTCCAACAGGGAGATAAATAATGGCCTCAGACCCATGTCACACTTCTAATAGTTAAAGATCACCTCCACTGTTGAAAATACTCTTCATGGTGTAAGTTTCCCTTCCGCAGCAGTAACAGCTTTCAGAACGTAATGACATACCATGGCCAATGACAGGAATCAGCTGTCTTGCCGCCGTGAAAAGTAAGTAATGCACCATATCAGGAAGTTTTCTGGATTTTCTCACCTGTTCTTTGTTTGTCTGTGTCTGTAGCCCCCCCATTCTCAGTTGCTCATATATTTTTGGAGCTGCTATGCAGTGCACAACTAAGAAGGTAGACACATGGGCCATTGTGGATTCTGGTTGCGACAATACGTAAGTACCATATATAGATATAGATATATTAACTAAGATGTTAGAGTTAACTGTTAGATTAGAGAATTAGAATTAGAATGAGAATTAGAATTTTAAGGCAAATATTAGGCATTTATTACATTTATTCATTGTTCAAATGCACCTACAGTACATCCAGGAAGTTGACTGTGGTCTTCTGGAGCAACTAAAGATTTAACTATAGGATACCTTTTATATGCGGCCCCAAGACCATTTCTGTTCTCTCAATGCGGCCCTAGCATGCCAAAAGGTTGGACACCCCTCAGCCTGGTCATTATATCATACCACCAAAGACAAAATGGATTTCACCTTATATCAGCAATTAAGAAACCAAGCTAAGAAAAAAATCAGCAATGATGTTGTGTCTTTCGGCTTTTCCCGGTTAGGGGTCGCCACAGCGGAACTCCGGTCTGCTAATAATTGGCAGTAGATTTTTACGTGCCGACTTGCCGGGCCTGACGTACAACCTTCAACAAAGGAACGCCCATTCACACATGTCGCCACACAGAAGACGCTCTGAGAATCGAACGGGGCAACGTCTTACTGTGAGGCGACAACGCTACCGCAGCACCACCACCGCAATGATAAAAAAATAAAAAATAAAAAACTTACTTTCAAACCTGCCAACAAAAGCACCTGCACAACCCACAAAAGTTCTGGCAAAATATTAACTACCTCCTTAACCCTGGAAAGACACCACCCTTGCTCCCTCCACTTCTAATACCTGTGAGCCCTTAGCCTCACAGTTCAACTCTCACTTCATCAATTCTATCACCTCCCTCCTAGACAGCAAACAAAGCCTAACACTCACAGTCCCCTCCCCTACCACTGAGAACACAGACTCTTTTTCCTTTAAAACCATTCAAACTACAACCCTGCTGTCTTGCTGCTGACCGACTACCCAATGAATTCCTAAAAATAGCTGATCCATCCATCGACTACCCCATATCCATTCTAATCAGTCAGTATCTCTGAACAGTATGTGCCTCACCTCTGGAAAATTTCTCCCATCATTTCCCTTCATAAGGGGGCTCCTCCAAAGACATCTTAAACTACCAACCCATTGCCATCCTCTCTTCCAAAGCCAAAATCCTAGAAAAAAGTATACACCAACAACACCACACCACTAACCACCTACTATCCAGCTGTCAAGCATGGCTTCAGACCAAAACATAGTACAAACACAGCACTATTAATCTTTGCTGATATTATTCATCACCTCAAAAATGGAGGACAACTAGTCACAGCAATTTTCCTTGATATGTCAAAAGCCTTTGACACCATATCCCACCAACTGCTACTCAACAGACTTGCAACATACAGTCTCAATTCGTCGGCCCTAACATGGTTTTTACAGCTATCTGTCAAACCGTCAACAGGCTGAAAAATGGGAGAACAAACTCTCCCCGTTACTACCAATATCCACTGGTGTACCCCCAAGGATCCATGCTTGGTCCCTTCCTCTGTCATACTTACCAATAACATAAATTCTACCACCCAACTTGCCACTATCATCCAATATGCAGACTATTCCTCTCATATTATCTGCTCAGCCCTTCCCCCCCAAGAACTTCAACACAAAAATCTTTCCAGGACATTGAAAATTACCTGTCTAACCATCAACTCATCCTAAACCCAAACAAGTCTAAGTTAATGATTTTCACAAATAAATCATCCAAGCTCAGCTCAACTCACTACCTCTCTCTAGTCACTTCTCTAATGGAACAAAAATTGAACCTACAAATCAGACCAAGCTCCTAGGACTTAGAATAGATGATGGACTAAAAATTGACAAACATATCTCCCTAACAATCAAAAAATCCCATACCAAACCATACCTTATACATCAAGCCAGACTAGCCACAGCTAGATCTCACTATCTGCTCTCCTTTACTACTCATATATTTTCATCAACCTACATAAGGCTGACCTTGATAACCTACAGTCCTGCTATAACAAAACAGCTAAGTGTGTTGCCAATCATCCCCACAAAGCTCATCATTGCTCCATTCTTCAACAACTCAACTGGCTGGAAATCCCAACCTGTTAACATTAAACCAACATACCTTTGCCCACAAAGTCGTACACAACCCCAGTCACTGACCTGCACTTTCAAGCCTGGTCCAACCTAACTTAAACTGCAGGTCCCTTAGGTTTTCCGACAGACTAATGCTAAAAGTTACCCAGTCTCACAACTATCATGGGGACTCCCTCTATTCCAGTAAAATAGCTAAGGACTGGAATGCTCTTCCCTAAAACATCCAAAACTATCCTAACATCTCTTTATTTAAAAAAAGCCTAAAATAATATCTCAACAGCAACTGGCTCTGCTCCTGTATTTCTCCTGGCTAATTTCTTTCTCCTATTACTTCACAACTCTCTTCTCATGTACCTCTCTTCAGCACCTTTAAGCAGCTAGTGCTTATACCCCATGTTTTTTTGAACGGATATGTTTATTTTCTGATAGATTTTGATTATTCCAGTTATCAATATCTCTGTATTACATTATTCTGTATATTTTCATGACTATTTGTTTCTTAAGTAATTTTGCAAATTGCATTTTTTGTTAATTGTGCTCATGACAATGTGTTTTCTTAACTAATTGTTACTGTATTGTTACAGTACTGGAGCTTTTCTACCCCGGTCTCTACTGAAAATGGGCTACTTGCCCAGTCGGACACTACTCGGTTAACAAATGTAAATAAATACAAATAGAAATCATGCCTTTATTTACAACAGTGACTACTATTAATCCAGTATGTTGGCTCTAACTACTTCTTAATGACTACACTTTTCACAGTTCCTGGTCTACTTGACACTTATCGGTCATCAGTATAGGATCAGGATTTATTTATATATGATGTTCCCTGGTAAGCTTCTTAAGCAGGCAAATAAATCAGCAAATATCATGAAAGATGCCAGCTTCTGTAGTGTAGTGCGATAAAGCACTGACTATGGTCCAGGCAACTAGAATTTAATTAGAGGCTCGGGAAACTGATGGGATGTAGCAGGGAAGGACGGGTATGTGCCCATCTCCATACCCTTTGTAAGTATCAATGTTAATGTAGATTGTTCAGCTCTGAATTCACACCTATATCAGTCTCTGGACAGGGGATATAGCCTTCTTAGTGGAGAAATTTATGGCTTTTCTACAATGGAAACATGAGTCTCAGCCAGGTTTCTTAACCCCCACAGCTACCTTAGAAATTACTGACTTCTCTTTTGATATCAGTACAGATAAAGGTATCTGACTTTATATCTGGTAAGCGTTTATATAGGTTAAGACTCACTAGGCACACAAAACTAACCTCAATTCAAAAACATGGGAAAGACACATCCCAGACCCTTAAGGGAATGTGTTCGGTTTAATGAATTCACTCCCCTTCTGAATTATTCATTTCTTTGGTTTTTGTAAGCTACAGTGAAGTAAGTACTTCTCCTTTGATTTCTTTTATAGAGATTTCAGTTACTTTTCTGTCAAAACTAAAGACTGTATTTTTTTACTCAGGTCATTTAGTGGTTCGGTTAACTTTCTACAAATGTCACAACTGTCAATTTTATGATCATGACCAACATAATAAAGGTACTGTAAATGGAAGTCCTTCGGAGCTACTTGGCTGCTCAATCACATATGTTGATATAGTTATTCACTATCATTAGAAATTACAGTTGTGTAAATAAATTTACCGTAATAGTAGATGTTCTAATGATTACTGCTTCAGTAGCCTTAGCTACATGGGATATATCGTGCCAAGGAAAGAACAGACAGCTTCCAAAACTTCAGAGTACCTTCCATAAGCCCAAATCAATAGTCAGCCTGAGCTAAGCTGACTAAAAAGACAGGTGTAACTGCCAAGCCTTCAGCTCTTCCATGCCACCCTGAAATGACAATGCTAGGAATACCAAAAAATATTTTGAAAATGAGAACGTACTGAAAGAGGAAGATCAGTGGGCAGACATGCTGAAATGGTCAATAAATGAACCCTGATGGAGTTAAAAATGCCACAAAATAATAACTCCCACAAACACTGTAAAACCAAAGAAACACTAGCCCCGAATATGTGTGAGTTATGTTGCTGGCACCAATAAGAAAACCTTTCCCATTTGCTAAATATATGTTTGTCTAGGACCACGCTTTCTTGTCTCCATTAGTATCTGCAGCATGTCCACAGTAACACGTACCTAAAGGGGATTAACACCCTATCATCAAGGCAGTTGGTTGATAGGAGTATAGGTGTGTTAAACACCCCTGATCTTGTGTGAGTAGATCCATTCTGTGAGGAAACTTGTGATAACTTCCCCTTGCCACTTCCAAAAGAGAACTACTGTTACCTGGGCCAAAAGGAAGTCAGGATAATCTTGAGGGATTCCTTCTTAATCTTCAGAAGTACCTTGGATATCAGTGGGAAGGGTAGAAAAGCATACAGAAATATTCCTGCCCAATGAAAGAAACAGGCATCTGTCTTCCAGGCCTCCTTGCATGGAGTCCTACAACAGAATCTTGCAAGCTGACTGTTCAAACTGGAGGTAAACAAATCTACTTGAGGAACTCCCCATAGATAGATGAAATCTTGGAAGAGCCCCAATCTACTTTCCATTTAATGAAGCTCTGCCCTTGTCCTGCATAGCCTGTATGTCATACAAGTTTGCTCTGACCGAATGTAGAATGCTTGTAGACTGAGACTGTGCTGTGAAGATATAGCCGAAGCTAACATGGCTAGTCAACAAAGGGCATGGAACCAGGATCTCCCCTTGCTTGCTGATGTACTGCATAACTGCTGTATTGTCTTGAACAACCTGAAGAGGTCCAGGGGACCAAAGATGATTCAGAGAGTTGAGTGCCTTAATCAGGGCAAACATCTCTTTTATACTTATGTGCTTGTGTCTGTCTGTTCCACACACACTGCATTTTTATTCCTTGTGAAAGTGCTCCCCATGCAAAGCCCTAGGGGTGAATGCTGACTGCTGACTGACTGCTTTGAAGTAAGGAGGAAGAAGGGGAGACCTGGGTTCAGGGAAATTTGTCTCAAAGTGAATTCTCTTCTGACAACTCCCAGCACTGAGATTTGAAAAGACAAGGGATGCTGGTGCTGGAACCAGACAGAATTCAGATACCATTTTATCTTTCTCGTGTGAGGTCTTGCCAGTGGTATCATGAGAATCATAGATACCATGAAACCCAAAATCAATAGGTATTCCATCCTAGTGACCGATGTTTGAGTTAAAAACCTTAGAAATAAATCTAATTATATATCTAGTAACTGTGGAAGAAATGCTCTTTGAACTAAAGTGTCTAGCTGACATCCTAGAGGCACAGTTTTGTTTGAAGAAGTCAAAAAAGACTTTTGAATGTTCTCTTGGAATCTCAACTTGTCTAAGAGATCACTCACCCAAGTGAGAGATTTCAGACACTTTGAAAAAGCAAACTGTCTAAATAGAGGTACATTGCTGTAATTGTAGTGTACAGGGTCCTGGGTTGAAGACTTGAAAGTGATGACTTTTAGGCAGGATGCCAGGGTAATCCTATGGGCTATGCTTGTAAAGGCTCCAGGGCCATTAACCTAGTACACACCTATGAACCTATACCCCAGGGATCACTCCAGTGGCTTCACTCGACAGAGGCACTGGGAACTAACATCGGATGGCACAATGCTAGGGTAATTCTATGGACGAGGCTTGTAAAGGCTCCAGGGCCATTAGCCTAGTACACACCTATGAACCTATGGAAAAATGTGCATACCCTGTAGCCTGCAATGAGCTCTAACTGGAGCAAGACACTTTGTTAACACTCTAGGTGCAGTGGATAGTCTAAAGGGTAAAAGCAGAAATGATAATGTGATCCAGACAGACAAAAACTTAAACACCTGAGGTCCGGATTAATAGGAATGTGATTAGTATCTTTTAAAGGAAATTGAAGAAGAGATAACAGGTTATAAAGTGACAGCATTTTGAACTTGGGGACTATCACTAACAGGTTTAGGAAAGAAAGATCCAGAACCAGTGTCCACGCATTTTCTTTCTCTGACACTAAAACATAATTAAATAAAAACCTTTCACAACCTGGGAAGGACAAAACTGGTTCTACCACTCCCTCAGACATCAGGGGGAAATAGAAATGTCTGCTCTGGAAAGGAGGTATTTCCTCAAGCCATCATCAGTGATTTTCAGAGTCCAGTTGTCTGAAACTATCTGTTGACAAAGAGAAAAGCTGAGATTCTGACTTTCTGGAAGGAAAGGGCTGCCAAGTTTGTGTGTGTTGTCCCACTGAAAACACTGGCACATTCTGGAAAAAGGTCATACTGACTTAATGGATTGTCCTAGGTTTTGAGGGAGGTTCCTGAATTCTTGGGACCCCCCCCCCCCCAGCACCACTTCTTAAACATTTGTTTACCCACATCTTGGTGAGACTGTTTATTTTATTTTTTGCTGAAACTGGACAAAGTGTTAGAGAATCTCTTTGAAAATTTGGAAAACGATGACTGAAAAATCTTAAGCGATTCCCCGAATCAATTCATCCCTTTCATCACACATTTTTGACAACCTTTGCAGCAGAGGAACCGAAAATTACATCTCTATCCAAAGTGGAATTTATAATCTCTTTTTCATATCATTTGTAGGTCCTGAGAATGCAGCCAGGCAAATATCCTTAAAACAGCACTAACGGCCACAGCCCTGGAAGAAATATTGAGAGTTACATATACACACACACATACACACGCATTGTATCTAAGGAGTTCTGAACTGGACAATGGAAAAAACTAAATCATTTAGCACGGATTTTTCCTCCTAAGAAGAAATTGCAAAGAAAACATTCCTCATCCTCTCACAACTCACCAGAACAAACTTTAACATAGGAGCCTGAAAATTCAAAATTCCAAAAACTGAAGTTGCAGAAAACTACACCTTTTCTCCATACTTATCAATAATGTCACCATCCTTGTCATGAAGAGTAGAATGGAATTAACCAAATATTTAGCACTAGCAAGATTAGCTATATCTATAGTTGGCGGATCAGGTTTGGGATAAGTGTATAAAAACTTAGAATGTATGAAGTTCCAAAGTCTTTTCAGTCTTTAATTGTAAGTAGGCTCACTATAAGGAAAACTGCAGATAGTGATATGTCACCCTAAGCTGACAGAATTTGAAGAATGGGTTTATGTTCAGTGTTGTCCCACTGAAAATGCTGGGATACTCTGCAAAAGGACTCCGAGAAACAGAAACCCCACCTTGTATCTGTAGTATCTTCATCTTTCTGTGCAGATTCTTCAGGAACAGAGATCTCTCTTTCTTTTGCCACAAACCATCTGATAAGAAGGATCAATAGCCTGAATTAAACTCTGAGCCAGATTCAGTAAATGATTCCTGCCTATGGAAAACTGAGGAGGAGTAGACACAAATTTAGTTTTCTGTTTCTTTCAATAGGAAACATTGGGCCAGCAGCAGCTTTCCCCAGGGATAGGCACAGCATGACCAAACATGGAAATATTTCACTGTTTTCTCCCCCAGGTATGACAAAAGTGACTCTGTCTTGCCCACTGAGGGGGCCCAGCAGCCACAGGGGACGTGGCTAACCCCCATTCCATATTGGCTGTAGGTGCTAAACCAGAAGAATCTAGGGTAAAAGATGAGTAGTCAGAGGAACCAGCTTTGGCCACAGCAGAGTTATCCACCTGCAGCTAAGACAAAATGCTAACCTGCTATGGTGGCAAAGGCTGTTTGCTTAACTTTTTGTTTCTGTGGCTGTAAGAAGGACTGACCATGGGATTAGTACATTGTTCCATGGCCACACCAAAAATGGTGCCGCTTTCCAGTGGAAAATAAGCAGCATAAGCCGGTAAAAATTTACAGTTATTAAAAATTATTTTATTGTGCAAAAACACACTTTGCCAGCCCCAAAAGTAAAACTAATACAATTTTGCCTCATAAAAATGGTTTTCAAATACCGTAAACAACCTTTAAACCAAGAAGAAAAAAGTGTGCTTCCATTTAAAAGTAGTGTTAGATCTTGTGACAGTCTGTTAAAACACAAACACCTACCTTAAAGTAACTTTCCTAAGCAGGAAAGAACTACTTAAAATAATAAAAGTTTTAATATGGAAGTATTTTTCCTCCAAAGGGAATTTATCTGCTCAGCAAAAGAACAGCAAAAGCCAAGCACTGATCCTTGAAATTCCACAAAGCATTCTCTTCAATGGCAGAAAAGCTCTTTAGGGCTTGGTGCCAAAACCTGTCACTTTAGTCAGCTCAGGTCGAGCTGACTAACGGCTTGGGTTCATGGAAGATGCCATGAAGCTTCGGAAGCTGGCCAGCTGTTATATCAAAGGCAAAATATAATCCACATAGCTAAGGCTACTGAAGCAGAATCAATATGAAGAACATAAAGTTCATAATAGAGTTAAACAAAGAAAAAATGAACAAGTGAAAAATACTGTATTGTGTAGTAGGATATTTTTCTGACAAGTTGGGAGATGTTCATTTCTCAGAACAGCAAGAAGAAGGACGCAAAGCATACAAGGAATCTATGGTTTAGTTACATCACTATAGTCCAGTACAAGATTTCCCTACTAGTACCACACTTGGAAAAAGCCACTTCTTATGAAATTTCTGGTTAGGAGATTACACCACAATGTGGGTAATCACCAGTATGTTAAGATTCACTATTACAATGATTCTCTCAGAAGAAAATTAATTCACTTATTTTTTGACACCAGCTTCATCCAATTTGGGGTCACCAAGGACCCAAAGCATATTCCAGCTCTTAATGGATGCAAAGCAGAGAAACTAATCCTTGTCAGGATTTTCTGAAAGGATTTCAGTTTAATGTAGAGGTGAGTGTGCACACATGTGCGTGTATATTCACAAATATGTATATTCGTATGGATTTTATATATATATATATATATATATATATATATATATATATATATATATATATATAGATAGATAGATATATATATGGATATACAGACATGTGTGTGTATATATATATATATATATATATATATATATATATATATATATATATATATATATATACACATACCTAAAAATATCTGATAGGATGATTAAAGGGCTTTGTCCCTCTATGGGCTATGTGACTGGCTAACAGCTCTATTTCACTGATAATTTTCATGAATGAAGTCAGAGATGAGGAAGGGTTTTTTTTACAACCCGAAAGCACTTACCAGTTGCTTTAATTTGTTTTATTATATTAAAGTCTTATTTTATGCCCCACAGCCTGGTGACAGCATCCGTTTTGTGTTTTTATCTTGTGTGTGTGTGTGTGTGTGTGTGTGTGTGTGTGTGTGTGTGTGTGTGTGTGTGTGTGTGTGTGTGTGTGTGTACATATAGATATATACACACACACGTACATACATACATATATATATATATATATATATAGTTCAGAGTAACGGTGAGTGTGGAAGAGAGGGGAAGTAGAGAGTACAGGCAGGATGGAGTGGGTGGAGAAGAGTGTCAGGAGTGATTTGTGACAGACGAGTACCTGTAAGAGTGAAAGGGAAGGTCTACAAGAGGGTAGTGAGACCAGCTATGTTATATGGGTTGGAGACAGTGGCATTGACAAAAAGGCAGGAGTTTGAGCTGGATGTGGCAGAATTAAAGATGTTAAGATTTGCACTGGGTGTGACGAGGGTGGACAGGATTAGGAATAAGTATATTAGAGGGTCAGCCCAGGTTGGAAGGTTTGGAGACAAAGCCAGAGAGGCACGATTAAGTTGGTTTGGACATGTGCTGAGGAGGGATGCTGAGTATATTGGGAAAAAGATGCTAAGGATGAAGCTACCAGGTAACAGGAAAAGAGGAAGGCCTAAGATAAGGTTTATGGATGTGGTAAGAGAGGACATGCAGGTGGTTGGTGTGACAGAGCAAGATGCAGAGGACAGGAAGAAATGGAAACAGGTGATCTGCTGTGGCGACCCCTAACTGGAACAGCCGAAAGAAGATGATGATGATATATATATATATATATATATATATATATATATATGGGTCTACTTCATTTTACCGAAATAACAGATAACCAAAACTTAAATTGTCAAGACACCAACATCAAAACATTAGTACAATGAAAGTTTACATTACAGAAACTCATAACAACAAACAACCAACTGCGGATGTTACACACCACTCCCGACACCCTAGACAACAAAACAACAGCTTCAGTGTTTTTTTTTTCTGAAAAGGCTTATCGGCTGCGGATGTAACACAGAACGTAGACCTTCTGAATGGGGATTGTGGTAGTCAGGACTGAGAAATTTACCCTTTTCCCTACTGTAGTGTGATCTCAGAGTTGGTATATAATTTGCAGGGGGTGTGTGGGACATGCTCCCCTGCAAAAATGTAAAAATAAATGTAGATTTTTGTGTTGAAATCATGTTTCACATGATCAGTTAGTTGTTCATTGTTATGAGTTTAGTAATGTAAACTTTCATTGTACTGATGTTTTGATGTTGTTGTCTCGACGATTTAAATTTTGGTTATCTGTTATTTCGCTAACCTGAAGTAGACCTGCATATATATATATATATATATATATATATATATATATATATATATATATGTATATGTGTGTATGTATATGGTATGTACATCTGTAAACAATTCGGAGGGAAAATGTTTTTGCTACGGCATGCCCCTGAGATGTAGGTGGAAACTTAAGCGCATTGCAAAATCCCAAGTGGCCAAAGGCAAAAACTGCAGGCAGCACAAAAAAGGGACTTAAACTGAGATCTGTAATTTAGAACCAGTATTTGAGGTAGAAGTGTTAACAACAGCAAAATGTGCCTCTCACTCCAGAACAGTTTAAGGCTAATTATAGCATAATTAATGCAGTAACAAAATACTGACCTGAAACAAGCCCAGAATTAAAACAACATACTGTGCATTACCATGCAGTCTTAGCTTTTCTTTTGACCACAGAATTAACACCTCATGATTAATTAATCCAGCTGTTAACTAACCCATGGCTGATTATAAAATAAACCAAATCCTATGCAAGGGGGAATGGCATACCGCATTGGGCTGGCTTGCAATCTATTCAATACTGGTTAGAAAGGTCAAATCTGTATACACCTGGGTTTAACACCTTACTGATCTGTATGTCTGAACATGTACTCAACAAGAATGTTCTGTATTTCCAAGGCCAATGTTATTGGCAGTTACATGGAACAGCTATGGGGGCATCTTTTGCTCCCATATATGCCGACCTTTTTATGGCCTATGTGGAGGAATACATGATATATGATACATCACATAACATCTTTCAGGTCGAGATGGATATCTGGCGACGTTATCTGGACGACTGTTGGCTAGTATGGCGTGCGGATGTGGGTTACTTGCAGGAATTTGTGGAATACCTTAATGACAGTGTATGGGGACTTGAATTTTCTGTGACTTATGACAAAAATACTATCAATTTTTTGGATGTCACAGTTTTCAGGAACCCAGATCATACCTTGTCTACAAAGGTTTTTCGTAAGTACCCACAATATAATACCTTGCTTCATGCTTCCAGCTTACATCCCCGTCATACTATTAGAAGTATTCCGATATCTCAATTTATTCAGATTAAACGCCTTAGTTCTAATGAAGAGGAATACCAACTAGCCAGCAGGGATCTTAGTCAGAGGTTCACCAATAGAGGATATGATCAACATGATATTGCTTCTGCCAAATGTAGAGCTAATTGTATAGAGAGGGAAGAACTGTTGCAATACAAAAATAAAAACAAGTTATCTTCTGGCACTGCGGTTAGATTCATTACAACATATGGGAGAAACATTAATATGGTCAGAAATATTATCAATAAACATTGGAATATTTTACTGGCCAATGATAGGCTGCGAACTATTTTAGGGCCACGATGTCAATTTTCATATAAGCGGGGCAAAACTTTGGGCTCCTACCTGTCACATTTTAAACACATGGCAAGTGGGGGTATTACTCACAAACAACTCACATTACATGGTGATGAGCTTTTTGGCTCTTTCCCTGTGGTCATTGTGGTTCCTGTTCATATATGCCCAAATCTAAAGAATTTTCTAGTCGTAATACCAGCAGGATATTTAACATAAAAATCTTTGGTAATTGCAGCAGCGATTGGGTGGTGTACCTCGCTTCCTGTTATTGTGGTGCATTTTATGTGGGCCAAACTTCCAGAGCATTGAGATCTAGAATGAATGAACATCGTAGTGATGTCAGGAACCATAAGGAGACCAGCTCTATATCAGCATACACTTAAACATCCACAGGCCAAATTTAGTTTCATGGTTATTGATCGCATTTCTGGAGACAGAACTAATAAACAAGGTTGGCATGGTTTATTAGATCAAAAAGAAAAATACTGGATTACAACCCTGGGGGGTTTGTTTCATCCGGGTCTTAATGATCACTTATAGGAGATTATTGACATATCATATAAACCCTTTAGACATACTATGTTGCAAGGTCTGGGCTTTATTGATCCAAGGAATATAATTATATTTGCTTATGCAAATGATATATATGTATCTTTGGCTTTGTTTTGGTTGATTTTCTCTCTTTACATCTTGTCATACGGTCTGTCTAATCAGCAGTATATCTTGTATGGGGAGTTTAGGTTGCTGATCCATTACAACTCAGGTTGTAGGCTTGTCAAATTAGTAGCTGTGCCTATATTTAGGCTATTGCTGTATGGGCACTTTTTGTTCAGCACTTGTCTGTCATGGATATATACATATGTTTTTATATATATATCTAAAACTACATCACTTTTATTTTTTAATTTACCTATTTTTCATTTATTATTTTGTGACTAATGGTTGCTCTGTTAACATATTTTAGGATTTTTCACTATTATGTTCCTGCAAGTTTTATATTGTATGTTGCTTTTCCAATATATCTTTAAAAGAAGCTTTTTGTCTTCATCTCATTAATATTGATGAACCTGCTTGCCTTATTGGCTCTTGGTTTATATTTAAATGAATGATGATAAGGAACTTGATTGTACTGTCCTACACTGAAGAAGGCAATTTCTGCCGAAACTAGTTTGTTTTAGTACGACAAATAAAGGATTATCAAACTCCGTTCTGCCTTTGCTGGTCTATTTGGTGGTTTGATTATAAAATAAACAATGCCATCAGGTGTTTAGGTGCAAGTGATGTCAGTCATTATGAGTGATCACTGAGCATTCTGTCAGAAACTGACACGGTGGGCAGATGCTCTTCAGAGACCATTCTTGCTTGCAGGTTGATCTGAAAACGTTAATCCGGGCAGATCATATAAACCTGTAGGCAGCATTAATAGTGCACAATGCGCACAGCTACCAAATTATTTATTTTTTAATTAATGACTGAGAATGACAGGAAAGCTATAATGAGCAGCAAATATTGTTCTTGGCAAGAAACCAGGTAGGGTTTACAGTGAGTATCAGAGTTGTACAAGGTTATGAAACGTATATACTTGAGCAGTGAATAGACAGGCTGTGTGTGAGGGCAAGTGCACTACAAGTAATTAGATCACAGCTAAAAGATAATCAGCATGACTTGTCAAAGGACAGTGCTACTTTGTGAAAGACACAAATAGAATACATTAATTTAGGCATCATATCTTTCAATGGATCACAGTCAAACAACGGCGGTATACCCAGTCAAAGAGCAATTATTTTTGAGGAAAGGGAGGCAGTCAGTGTGATAACTGATCACGCGCATCTATCTTGTCAAAGTCAGTGTGTCTGTGTGCATATTTTGTGCATATTACTGAAATACATTAATTTGGGAAAGTTTTTTCTTATGATCACACAATCACAGCCAAACATCAGAGTACCTAATCAGAAAGTCGCTATTTTGAGGTGAGGAGGCAGTTTGTATACTGATCTTGCTTTTTAGGGACATACTGTATGATTGAGAGAGAGAGAGAATGGGTGTGTGTGTGTGTGTGTGTGTGTGTGTGTGTGTGTCGTCAGAGAAGGGAATGCATAAGATATCCAGAATTTACTTGTACTCAGTTACCATTACAGCAGATGTAGATTTTGTAAGTGAATATGAATATGCACACACTTGAGATGGTGGTGTTGCCTTTGCCTTTAATGCTGCTTACTCTTGTTATGTGCTGTATGAGGTTGATTGATCATCATCCTTTTTAGCCTTGAAAATTTTATAATAAAATCTGAAAGTAATACACAGATGCTGACATTTATAGATATGGTCAAATTCAAAAAGCTGCTGCTCTCTGTACCATTTAAGTTAGGAGCTCAAGCTGCCGAAGAGTTAAAAGGAAATGCTCTAGCATCGTCCAGTGGAAATGTCAGTCATTGGACTAAATGTTGCACCATTTTGAAAATATAGCCCTTTATACACAGGAAGCAAAACAGACAAAAACAGTGAGCAGTATGGGAACGGCCTTCTTTTCAAATAGTAAGAATGGGGTTAAAGGGGATGAGCTAGTGGCACAGTCCAATTAACAGTGTAAATGAAGAACTGCTGAATAGATGTAATACTCAGTTTCCAGAAAACAGGAGTAAAAAGAGGTACATAAACAAGAAATAGCCCTGATAAAGGGACAATGCCAGGATACTCGTGTAATAGAATGCTCTGAAAGAATGGCAAGGCTTGATAAAATTCACACTTGGAAAAAAAATCAGTAGAACTTTAAAATATAGCATAATAGGGTTGCATCAAAGGAGAGGGAAAAAAATCACTTCACAAAAGGGTAGTAATGAGATAAAACATCACACAATACTGATTAGGTTCAGATACAGGACACTGAAATAATGCAAACAGGTTATTACATATTCGTGCACGGAAAGTTCAAAATTAGGCTCAACTGTATGCAACTCCAGCAGTGTACCTACGATGGTGTGAAAGGGGCAGCCTCCCTGGGCACAAGATGGTAGGGTGTGCAACTCAGATCGATTGGTAGTGCACTACTGGTATTCATTTCTGTACCAGCATGCAGTAGGTAGGTACTTAGATGCTCTTGAGTCAAAATCATCTCATGACAATTCTATGGGTAGGCCCCATATGGTTCTTGTGACATATTATAGAAGTAGATTGCCAGGACTTTTTTCTGTGTAGATACTACTACCGCACAGTTGTGCCCCAACCAGGTTTCAAACCCAGGTCTACCAGTTGGCAATCTTGTACCTTACCCTCTATGCCATCAGTATGGCGACCAATATGCAGTATGAGTATTAATTTGTGTTAGCATTTCTGAATGCAGGTACAGAAATGTATCACAATACTGCTTCTGCTGTCATAACTGCAGTACTGGCATGCTGCAATGTGTGTTGTGTAAGTTGTAACAAGTCAGTTGTTACATATGTAGCATTGTCAAAAGAAAAAAACAAAAATCTTAAACCTTATTTATCAAGTCGTACTGTTTCCAGAATAATTTAAAGGACATATTACAAACTCTGACCGTTGCTACTGATTTAACAGCCATGCCACAATATCCAGAAACTTTCATCGTCTTATCTACTGAAATTAGTGACAATCAAATGCAGTTGTGCAAATTTCTACATTTAACAGTTAACAAGCAAAACTCAAGTTAAAACCGAGATTCTGCTGCAGAACATCTTTCAACTTTTACATTAACAATTTTACTATCCATCAGAGCCAGTATCAACACATCTTTTCATGTTACAACTTGATATAAACACTTATTGCCATCAAGTTATAACCAAATTATCTTAACAGCTCAGTGAATCAAAATGCTACAGAAAAAAAATGGTCAATGCAGTTCATCAAAAATACAGTCTACAATATTCTCAGGAGCCTGCAAGAACCTTTCACTGGGAGATGCTTGCACAGGACAGGTACTATGTTGGCAGACTAGGAGGTAAAAATGCATAGTGGCCACTGGACAGTAAAGCAACAAGAGGTAAAAACTGCAATAAGTGAAAGGAGAAAGGAACCTGTATATGAAGCCTGCACTTGGATTATCAGTAAATAACCGGCATAAAGAACTACAAAGCATCATAAAAACACCATCACCCAGTCAAGAGCACATTGTAAGGCTATCAAAGCATGTACAATACTGAAAGTGATATTTAACATTAGAAGTTATACTAATGTCCAGTAGTTACCTGCTAAAGAGTTCCACCCTGTAGTCCAGTGTAATTATCTCAGCTTCTATTTGCCTAATGTGCAACCAGAGCAAATCACTTATCCAAATAGTGCTCCCAACTCATCCCTGACAAAAGGCTTGTGACTAACAGGTCTAACCAGTTAACAAATGAATACAATAAAAATAAAACAAATTTGAAAAAAATGATTAGGAAGAGAGTGCACTATATTCCAGACATCTATGTTAACACAGTTTTGGAGGCAGAGGGCTACACTAGATTCAGTATAGCGGTCACGCAGGTGCAAAGGATTATGATTAGGTCTCTGGTCACAATTCTAAGTGTATTCACTGTTGCAGTCATCGCACTTGGGTTACCTGCCTGCAGGTAGCCCTCAGTCGTCCCAAATACCAAGATACTTAGTATTTCTGCGTCGGATGCTGTCTATCCAGGACTGACGTCAGGTCGTCAAAGGTATAAAAACAGGCAGCCAACGCTATTGCATCAGTTTTTCTTGCCCCAAATGTCAAGAGCCCCCCAAATAGGGAGCTAGGTTATGGTGGGCAAAACACCACCAGAAAAAAGTAAATACCAATACCAATACCAATACCCCAGAAGGGGTTAGTAATAACCATAGGCAGGAGAGAGAGAGAGAAAACCAGGGGGCTGGAGGGAGGGAAACTAGGAATGCAACAGTGAACAAACTCGAACATCTACATTTATAAGTGTACACAACTGTAGTATGTTCTTCATGTTTCACTGTTGCAGTCATCACACTTGGATGGATTCCCAAAGCTGAAGAAGGGGTGGAGGCAGTCAAGAAGAGTTAGGGCTGGCTAGTATGCCTTGCAAGACTGCTGTAGCAAATCCTGCCCTGGATTTGGAAAAGATAGGCAGGAGGTAATGCTTGGTGAAGGTGTGTACAGAACTCCAGGTAGCAGCCTCCAGGATGTCCCTGGTAGGGACTCCCCTGAGAAATGCTGTAGAGACAGATGTTGCCCTAGTGGAATGTGTTCTGACCCCCTGAGGAGGTGGTTTCCCATGGTGCTTGCAGCAGAAATGGATGCAGTGTGCTATCCATTTGGAAACAGTTTGTTTTGAAATGGCCTTGCCCTCTGACCCTGTTGCAAAGCGGACTAGTAGCTGGTCAGATTTTCTGAAGGGCTTAGCCCTATGAAGGTAGAATCTCAGCTGTATGTGCACATCCAATGAGTGCAGGATCCTTTCCCCTTTATTTTTAGGATTAGGGAAGAAGGTTGGCAAATGGATGGATTGATTGAGAGTCACACTGGACACCACTTTAGGCATAAAGGAAGGGTTAGTCCTGAGGGAGACCCTGTCAACATGGAAAATAATGAAGGGTTCCACAGCCATCAGTGCTTGTAGCTCAGCCACTGAAGTGATGGCTAGAAGCAAGGCTGTTTTCTAAGAAAGGAATTTTAACTCTGCTGATGCAGCAGCTTCAAAGGGGGGAAGTGTGAGCTTTTCCAGAACAAAGTTAAGGTCCCAAGCAGGGGTGAGTGCTCTCCTTGGTGGCCTTAAATTGTTTACCCCTCTCAGGAACTGTTTGATAAGAGGGTGTGAGAAGAGAGGTGGCTCAGTGTTGTAATGAGAAGATATGGCTGAGGCATGTATCTTAATGGAGGAGAAGGACAGGCCTTTGTGGAGTAGATCTGCTAAGTAATCCAGGATAAGAGGCAAACAGGGCAGTGTTGTGTCCTCTTCTTTAGACTGAATCCATGAGCAGAACCTTTTCCACTTATCAGCATAGGATTTTCTTGTACTGGGTCTTCAGGTTTCAAGAATCAAGTCTAGCACCTGTTTGCTTAAGGTCGCTGGAGGAGAATTCAAGGAATAAGCCAGGCTGCAAGATTTAGGGTTTGCAGTTGTGGATGCAGAATCTGTCCCTCCTGCTGAGAGAGGAGGGTTAGATTCTGGTGTAGGTGCCAGGGTGACACTGATGTCAGGCTGCACAGGAGTGGGTACCAGTGCTGGCGTGGCCAGTCCGGGGCAATCAGAATTGTCCTTTGTCTGTCCTTTTTTATCTTGAGTAATACTCTTGAAAGGAGGGGCAGAGGGGGAAAGGCATAGATAGAGAGATTTACCCATTAAAAAGATAGGGCATCCACTTTCCAGGCCCTACTGTGAGGATTCTTGGTGCAGAATTTGCTGAGATGGGCGTTGTAGGGGTAGGCAAAGAGATCACCTCTGGAGTCCCCCATTTCTGGATCAGAAGGTTGAAGGCGCTGTGCTCCAATTGCCACTCACATGGGTCTAGGAGATTTCTGCTTAAGTCATCTGCCATTAAGTTTTGTTTGCCTGGCAGGAACTGAGCTTGCAGATAAACTTGAATGTCCAAGGCCGTGCTCCAGAGGGCCATAGCTATCCTGCAGAGTGGGTAGGAATGGGTTCCCCTCTGCTTGTTGATGTACCACATAACTGTGGTGTTGTCTGTTTTGTTTAGCAGTTCTCCTGGAAAAATTAGGTATCTGAAAGCTGTCAGGGCATTCTGTACAGCTAACATCTCTTTTCGGTTGATGTGCAGATGAATTTGACTTGGGCTCCAGTGGCCCTGAATACATATTCTGTCCATGTGTGCCCCCCAGGCATAGTCTGATGAGTCTGTGGTTAGGGTCTGGGCGGCTTGGGGTTGAGTAAATGGCAGTCCCTTGTTGTGGTTGCATGCTTCTGCCCACCAGAGGAACTCTGTCCTTAGACAGGGTATGATAGGAATAAATGTTTCCAGGTCCTGAGAATGTTGGCACCAAAGACTTTTTAAGTACCACTGGAGTTTCCTCATATGCAGTCTTGCATATGGAATCAGCAGTATACATGAGGCCATGAACCCTAGGGCTTGCAGCATTTTTCTTACAGATAGCTGGGTTCTGGTGGCCATTTGTTTGAAGTAGTCTATCAGACAGACTTGTTTTTCTGAGGTGAGGAATGCCATCTGGGAAGTTGTGTCCAATCTTGCTCCCAGAAATACAATCTTTTGACTGGGTACTGGGTACCAGTTTTGATTTCTTTTCGTTGATGATGTACCCCAAGGAAGTGAGAAGGTTTTTCACAAATGTCAGGTGCTGCAGCAGCAATTCCTGACTGTCCGCCTGAAACAGGCAGTCGTCCAAGTACAGGTAAATTTGTATATTTCTCTGCCTGCAGTATGCAATGGCTGGAGACAGGCATTTTGTGAATACTCTGGGCGCAGTAGATAAGCCAAAGGGAAGTTCAGAGAACTGATAATGCAGAGAACCTGCCCTGAAACATAGATACTTCCTGCATGATTCCCTTATGGGGATATGCAGATAGGCTTCCTTTAAGTATAGGGTGACTAACCAGGCATTCTTGGCTAGCATAGGAAGAAGCTGTTGCAGGGTAAGCATTTTGAATTTTGGTACTACCAGGAAGGTGTTGAGAATGGAAAGATCCAGGATTGGGCGCCAAGAGCCCTCTTTCCTGGGTACCAGGAAGTGTCTGAAGTACAATCCTTGACCCCTCTGTTCTACTGGAACTGTCTGAATAGCTCTGATATTGAGCAGAGAAAGTACTCGGTTTTGAGCATCTGCCCACTGGTTTGGAGGAAGGTCTTGAAACTCGCTTGAGGTTGGCAGTGAATGGAAATAAAATTTGTACCCCTGGCATACAATGTTGAGGACCTACCGGTCCTGAGTGATGGACATCCAGTTTTTTGCATGAAGGGCAAGTTTTCCTCCTAAGGGCACAAGCAATTTGGCAGGACTGGGGAGTGGAGTAAAGAAGTCACTGTGAGCTTTTCCGTAAGGAGGTGGATTACCACTCCCTGCTTTAGGGCTGGGGCACTCCATTGCTTAGATCTCTGCATACCCTGAGACTGAAGTCTGGGTGGTCCGCTTCCCCTGGGTCTGGTTTGAGAAAGCCTGGAGGGGGCTGGAAAGGACCAGTGTTTGGAAGGGCAATGCCTACTGAATCTAGGGGGTTGCACTTGTAAGAATTCTTTATCATTCTGCATAGACTTAGCTTTTTCTTCCATCTTTTTAAGAACCTCTTCTGCTTTGGTGTCAAACAAACAGTCCTTATTTAAAGGAGTGTCTAGTAACGTTGATTTGACATGGTCTGGCAAAGTCTGCTCCTTCAGCCAATCATGACTTCTCAATACAGAGCCAGTGACAGCTGCCCGGCAAGATGCTTCTGCGGAGTCAAAGCCACACTGCAAAGTATGCTTGATGACTTGGCTTGCAGAGTGCATAAGCTCCTGCAATTCTTTATTTTCTGCACAGTCTGAAAAGGATGGCACTTTTTGTTTAATAAGTTCCATAATATGTTGCTGGTACTTCAGCATGTGAAACTGACAATTCAATGCCCTAATAGCATGAGTTACAGAGGTATATACCCGTCTTACCCAATCTGTCCAAAGCTCTGGAATCCCTATCCGAAGGGGTGGGATTCTTGGCTCTAGTAGCCTTGATACCTTTAGGCCCCTGGGAAATTATCTCTGGGTCAGTAGGATTCTTGTAAAGAAATGTGTGAGTGTCAGGTACTCTGTAGTATACGTCTGGTTTCCTAGGGGCAGGAGGTAAAGTGTCAGGAGTAAGACTGGATTCCATAAAAACATCATCCAGGACAGGGGGTATTGCTAAGGGCCTGTCTTGAGGCAGCTCTAGAAATTCTCTGAGTCTCTTTTTGGACTGAGGACAGTCTTGGCATTCCCAGTGGAAATGCTCTCGTAAGGTATGCAAGGTTTCACCAAAAGTAAAATCCTCTGGAGGGAAGGCAGAGGGAATGGATTCCTCTGCATCTGAATCCTCATAAGCAGATAAGGGCATGTCTTCATAATCAGAAATTTCAGAGTCATCGGACTCCTGGTCTGTAGAAGCTGAAGGGGACTGGACTCCCTTAGCAGGGGAAGGCTGGCTTCCCCTAATCAGCGTAATAAGGTCTTCAGCCATTCTAAGCATTTGTTTTTGTGGTATGGCAGCAGGAGCATGCTCTTTGGTTGTTGGTTTCTTAGGCATAGTGCATACTCTGGGGCTAAGAAACTCGGTAGTTTGGGTTAAAAAAGAAGTTGGTTTGAGTTGAACATTGGTTGAACGAATAACTGCCTCAGAAGCCAGTGCCTGCTCAGCAGCTCCAGAGACATCCACAGGTTCCATAGTCGAAGAGTTTTGCGGCATACCGGACTCCGAATGGGTCTCAGTAGAGGGCTGCGAATCCACTGAAGCGGGCATCAGGGGCTGCGAAAGCGCCTCACTGAGTGCCATCGGGCTGGCAACTAAGCTTAACAGAAGCGTCGGCAGTTTTGGACCTATGTGGTCTGTCTCTGTATCTTTACGTTTTTTTGGAATATCGGTAGTCGGATGGCTTACCGAAGCCATTTCAGAATATGAAGATCGAGAGCAAAAGAATTTAGCGATGAGGAGGGCCTGACAACGAATGATTCGGGTGTTAAATAAGGCACAAACCCAGCAGCGAGGGACGTTTTGGTCTGGGCCTAGACAGGTGGCGCAGTAAGAATGAAAATCTCTATGAGTATTTGCTTTCCACAGGCAGGACAGTTGTTAACTTTTTCTGACATCGGTTAGAGCAAGAAAAAAGGATCCCCAATGGGGTACTTAGCTTTGGAAGACTTCAGGATTATTAAATTCCTAAATGAAAATTCAGGTAGCGGCTGACCGGCACTTGCAAACTGCTTCTGCTTCGGGCTCCTCAGCAAGAAAGACTGACGTAATGGTGCCAGCTGCCTGTTTTCATACCCTTGACGTCAGTCCTGGAGCGACAGCATCCAATGCAGAAATACTAAGTCTGTGGTATTTGGGCTGACTGAGGGCTACCTGCTGGCAGATAACCCAAGTGTGATGACTGCAAGAGTGAAACATGAAGAACATCAGCATTTTCCACAGTCATCAGTATGTAAATCTTTGCATATTTTAACATTATAACACTAATGTAAGTATTTCAGTGTGGTAGTCTATATACACTGCAGGATGTTACCATAACACATACGTGAACTACAATGAACAGTAAGTATCAAGCAAATGCTGTTTTACTAGAATCGCATCAGCATGAAGTTCTCAAAACTTTTAGTTATGTACTCACCATAACTTCAGATGTTTGGGATCCATCTCGCCTACATTCTGAATGATGGGTTCGGAGCCGATCCCTCGGCTCCGACTCGGCACGCTTATGCCAAAGAGCGAAGTCTCTTATTGGCTGAGCTTACTATATCCCAGGATGCACCACCATCAGTCCCCCAGATCTAGTTTGTCCGCATACATGCACACATGCATACCCTGCTTATATAACATCGTCAGATGAAACAAGATAAAAACAGTGGAGCTCAAAACCGTTCTATCTCTTCTGATCTGCAAGGCAGGGGGATGGAGGGTGGGTATCAGGAATGTAGGCGAGATGGATCCCAAACATCTGAAGTTATGGTGAGTACATAACTAAAAGATGTTATGTGATCCTATCTCGCCTACATTCTGAATGATGGGACAGCGACCCTAGCACCTGAATCCTGGGTGGCTCACTGGAAAACACTCCTGAGTACCGTGGAACCAAATGAAGCTCGTCCTTTAGATGCCACATCCAATTTGTAGTGGGAAATGAAAGTGCGGGTTGGACCAAGTAGCCGCAGCACAAATTTCGAAATAGCGAGCTTGGAATGAAAAGCTATAGAAGTAGCCATAGCTCTGGTAGAATGAGCTTTGATAGATGATGCAAGTTGCTTATTTGAAGAAGAATAGGCCTGAGTTATGCAATCTCTGATCCATTTTGAGATTGTAGCTTTTGTGATAGTTTGGCCCAATTTATTATCTGAGAAGGACACAAACAACTGGTCTGACTTACGAAGTTGCTGAGTCCTGTCTAAATAGAAGCGTAATTGCCTGTGAACATCCAATTTATGGAGAGTGTATTCTGCTTCATTAGAGAATTTTGGAAAGAAAACTGGTAGTTCTAGAGATTGTTGAAGACAGAAACTAGAGCAGACCTTTGGGACAAAGGATGGATTAGGCCTAAGAGATACTCTATCTTTGTGGAAAATCAGATATGGTGGTTTAATAGACAGGGCTTGAAGCTCTGAGACTCTTCTTGCCAAGTAATAGCCACTAAGAATGCCGTTTTCCATGACAGATATTTTAATTCGCATGTAGCAGCCGGTTCAAAAGGGGGAGATGTTAATGCGAAGCACTAAATCAAGATCCCACGGAGGTGCAGGATGAAAACTGGTGGTCTTAACAGACTCGCACCTTTAATGAATGTTTTGCATAGCCTGCTGCTCATCAAAGGAGGATCCGTGGATTCATGGAACTTAGAGATAGCAGCTAGTTGAACTTTAATAGTTGAGACAGAAGATCCCTGATTAAATAGGGATGTTAAGAATTTCAAAACCTCTGGGACAGGAGCAGTGATAGGGTCTAAGCCCTTGAGTTGAGCTCCAGATAGCAAACCTCTTCCACTTACTGAGGTACAATTTGTTAGTGGTGGGTTTGTGGGCGAAGACAAAATGTGAACAACTTCCGGGTCTAGTGTGTGACTTCTAACTAAGGTCGGAAGTGGAGGAGCCAAGCTGTCAATTTCAGAGATTGAAGGGACTGATGCCAATGTCCCGACTGATGGATTAGCAAATCCGGGATCAGGTCTAAGGTCCACGGATCGTCCACTGCATGCTTTTCAGGTAAGGAAACCATATCTGACGAGGCCAGTATGGGGCAATCAGAATCATTGAAGACTTTAGCTGAGAAGCTTTTGAATGACTTTGGGAAGGAGTGGAATTGGGGAAAAGCATAAAGCAACCCTGTTGGCCAGGGTTGTGCTAGAGCATCCATGGCGGTACTTCCTGATGAGGAATCAAGGAGAAGAACCTTTGGCACTTGGTGTTTTGTGGAGTCGCAAATAGGTCGCAGCACGTTCCCCACCTCTTGAAAATCTGGGCTGCTACTGTGCGGTTTAGAGACCATTCGTGAGGAGAGAGAATTGTCCTGCTTAATTTGTCCGCCAATACATTTGACTTTCCGGGATGTGGGTCGCTACCAAGAAGCGGTTGGTAGCTACAGCCCATTCCCACACTCTCATGGCCTCTCTGCAAAGGGGATACGATCTGGTCCCTCCTTGTTTGTTCAGGTACCAAACCACCGACATGTTGTCTGTGTGGATGGCGATGATGCCCTGAGGAAGGAACTTGTGTAAGGCCTGTAGGGATAGAAGTACAGCCCTCATCTCCAACACGTTGATGTGGAGAAGAGCTTCGTCCGGAAGCCAGGAGCCCTGAACTAGCCTGCCCAGACAATGCCCCCACCCTATCTGGGAGGCATCTGTCGTCAGGGTAACCACTGGAGGGGGGAGAACAAAGGGTTTTCCCTGATCCAAGTTGGATGTCTGAAGCCACCAGCGCAGGTCCCTTTTGCATAATTCCGTAATCATGATGTGATAATTGAGGGGAAGATCTTGAAAGGACCATTGAGTTGATAAGAGCCAGTGAAGAATCCTCATGTGTAACCTTGCTAGAGGAACTAAAAGTACCGTGGCAGACATTGAGCCTAGAACCTGTAGGACCATCCTGGCTGGGGCTTTGGATCTCGAGATCAGAGCTTGAACTTGGCCCTGTAAGGTTCGGATCCTTTCGGCAGGAAGAAAGACACGCATCAATCTTGAGTCTATTTCTGCTCCTATAAACTTTATGCGCTGAGAGGGCAGCAAGACAGACTTTGACCAATTGAATGTAATCCCCAGGGAAACACCCAGGGAGATGGTGGCTTTGAGGTTGTCCATAAGTAGATGCCTGGTGGTGGCAGTCAGGAGCCAGTCGTCGAGATAGGGAAACACTTGGAATCCAAGGCTCCTCAGGTGAGCCGTCACTACTGCCAAACACTTGGTGAACACCCTGGGGGCTGTGGTGAGACCAAAGGGCAGAGCACAAAATTCGTAATGACTGGCTCCCAGGCTGAAGCGCAGATACCTTCTGGACGCCTGATGTATCGGTATGTGATAATAGGCGTCCTTGAGGTCTATGGAGCACATCCAAACATCCTTCTCCAACAACGGGAGAATGGATTGCAACGTGACCATTCGAATTTGGATTTCGTACGGATAGGTTCAGTCTGCTGAGATCCAATATTGGTCTCAGGTCCCCTGTCTTTTTTGGCACTAAAAAGAACCTGGAGTAATTTCCTGATCCGATTTGGTCTGTGGGGACCGGTTGGATGACTCCTTTTGTAGCAGCTTTGAAGCTTCTGCGGCTGCTATTTCCCTTTGACTGGGTGGTGGGTCCGGGATTCTCTTGGACGGAGGGGTGAGTATTTGAATGGGATGGTGTAACCTCCGGCAATTATCCGAAGCACCCATCTGTCCTGAGTGATTGACTCCCAGGCTTTTAGGTGCTTGGCAACGACACCCGACTGGCTCCGAGCAGCACAGCCGGGCAATCCCTCATGTCGTGTGGGAGGCTGAAGAGCCACGAAAGGACTCATGGTCTCCAGAATTGCGGGGCCCTCTGCCGCCTCTGGGACGGCGTCTCCCTGAAAAATTTCCCGCCCTCTGCCTCTGGACGGGAATCTTCCTGCTGTTGGGAGAAAAACTTGCGAGATTTTCGAACCACATTTTCCCCTCCTTTGGCCTTGGGGTAAGGCCGAAAGGGAGTGGAATAACGGCCCCTACGGCAGATAACGTTTTCCCTCTTGCTCACAGCGGTAAGGGTGTCTTTCACCTTGGGTCCAAACAATGAGGACCCATCAAAGGGAGCGTCGTGAAGGAAGATTTGAAGGCCTCCGAAACTGACACAAGCGGAGCCAGGCCTGTCTCACGAGAGCCACGCCTGTGCCTGCCGCTCTACCCGCCTTCGGCCGCATAGGATATGAGCCTCATGGACGAGTTAGCAATTGACATAAGGATAGCCAACTGAGAGCTAACGGACTGGGCTAGCTGTTCAGGTAGGTTACCCGAGAGGGAGTCTGACAACTCCTTGACCAGATCCCTCTGAAGCCTGGTAAAATGTGCCAAATAATTCAGAGACCTTAAAGTAAAGGCCGCTGAAGTCAGGGTGCGCTTCCCGTACCTATCCATACTCCTAGACTCCTTATTAGGAGGATGGATGGACGTTGAAGCCTCTGCCACGTCCTGCTGTGTAGCAGATGCCACCACCATGGCATCTACAGCCACGCCTTTAGTAAGGAACTCCTTCTCGGGGGGAGCAGATAAGAATTTGTTCGGACGAGAAGGGACTGGTTCCACAGTATCCGGGTGTTCCCACGCCCTTCGACAAACTAAATCCAGAAGCTCGTCGAAGGGCGGAGATACCCAGGAGGCGGAGGGCTGAGCCCCAAAGGCCTTGAGGAGCACTGATTCGTCCGCAGAGGGGGGTTTGGACATCCAGCCGCCTCGTTGTTTGAGGATCTCTAAGATGTCTGCAAAGGAGACATCATCCGAGGACGACTTAGGGGACCCCTCTGCATCATCCATATCCGTGTCCGATGTGATAGACTCGGAGTCCACGTGCTTCCTCTTGCACGATCTCCTCCTTGGGGGTTCGTCTGGAGATGACTCGAAGAACCCTCAGGAAGAGGGGAACCCCACTGGGGTAACCTCAGGCCTCGGGCTCCGCTGGCTACGGACAGGGAACTGCCAAAGACCCAGTCTCCACGCCCAGGAAGGTGCTGGTAAAACCGGAGAGATGGCGAAGAGGATTTGGCCAAGGCACTCCTCATGGCTCTGAAAGCCGGACCTCCAGAATCCTGGGAGCGCCCAGTCTCCGGGGCCATGATAGTAGACGGAAGTCCCGCAGCGAAGCACCGAGAGGAGGCTCGGAACCAAAGCATCGGTCCCAAACATCACCCTCGGGTCCAGCCGAAGAAGTCCGCGTACCAAACTCGGACCCGAGGGCCCGGGTTGGAGTAAGGGTCGGAGCCGACCCTGAGATCTCCACCGGCTCCAAGAGCACCTGCTCACGGAGCCAAGCAGTCGGAGGAGGAATAACAATGGGGTGGGTCATGGCCATCGGCTCCGAAGCCAACTGGGTCGGAGCCGAAACAAATTTTTGGAAGACTGGGGACTGGAAAAGTCTTTGGAGCACCCTGTCTATATCAGAATCCGACATTCTCAAGACCGAGAGGAAACAGAACGGGTTCGAGAAGACCTCTCCTCGGCCCCAAGGGACTAGGGGACCGGCTCGAGGCGACTCTATGAGAATCGGCGCCGAGGAAACACACACCAGATTCCATCGGTGCCGAGGTAGACTTCGGCCGAGGAGGAAGTGTCTGAGCGGCGACCCTTGTCGGCTCCGAGAGCAGTGGAGCCGGAAGGTGACCCGCCTCGATGCCCCAGCCATCGGCTCCGAAGCCGAGGGTCGATACTGGAGGCATCGAGGCAGACTGTTCCGACCTCGGCTCCAAGTCTTTGGAGCCGAAGGAGAGGCCTGCCTAGGTCTCTTGGCAGTCGGATCCGACGGACTGGTCGGAGCCAAGCCCTTTTCTTTGGCAGGAGTCGGAGCGGAAGACAAGGCTTCTTCAAAAGAGGGTTTAATCAACCCTTTAAGAATTAATTTATTTTTCCTCTCCTGGAGGACCCTAGAGGAAAAAGCGTGACATACGCTGCATGACTCCTGCAAGTGCTTTGCCCCTAAACAATAAACACAAAGTAGATGGTCATCTGTAACAGACATCTTAAAAGCACATTTAGTACATTTTTTAAAGCCCGAAGGCCTAGGGGCTTGAGACATGATGTCAAACAATTTCTGACAGGAAATTTCACAACTGTAGAATCGCTATGACAAAAAACCGAAGGCTTACAGAAACAGTGTAAGAACACAACCTTAGGTGTAATAACCGGAACTTTAAAACACTAAAAAGTTCAGTTTTACAGTTTGACCAAAAAGGCCCTGGATTGAAAGGGGGGCCGAAACAAAACTCTACCCAATCACACACAATAAAATCCACTACTCAATCGTACACAACAGGCAGCAATAGGCAGCAATAGCCGTTAAAACGGCTTTTGTGAAATACAAGCACAAAAACTGACAGAAAAAGTAGTTAATAAAAGCTACTCAGCCCAGCCAGCTCGAGACCACGTCCTTGCAGTTAAGCGGCAAACGAGATCTGGGGGACTGATGGTGGTGCATCCTGGGATATAGTAAGCTCAGCCAATAAGAGACTTCGCTCTTTGGCATAAGCGTGCCGAGTCGGAGCCGAGGGATCGGCTCCGAACCCATCATTCAGAATGTAGGCGAGATAGGATCACATAACATCACACCTAACGAGACATCTTATTGAAATCTACTACATCTATCATACCCAAGAATAAAGGCCAAAGTTATCATTCCACCTATGCAAACAGTGTACATTAAGCCAAGAACTTGCCACTTTTACTTGCCATTTACAGAACAGTAACTAGTACTAATGACTGGATGGTATGAATTTTGATAGTGTCATTTAATTCTATTATGATTAAACTATAGTGCAGTAAATATTATACGGTTATGGTGAAGGGATACTTAATGTACCAACAAACTAACTACTAAAATCTAAGCAAGAATGGTAATGAAAGATGAAGTAATGTATATACTTTGCATCTCACTGCAGCCATTGACACATCTTCCTATGAAAGTATGACTGGTCTAATGTGACTATCCTCGTAAATAAAACTAAAATCCCAGATGTAACCTAAGCATATGTGAAAAGAAAAAAGAAAAAAAAAGAGAAGGCATGGTCTGTTTGAAATTCTTGGAAACTTGTGAGCTTTTCATCCTTAATAGGAAAGTTTCAAGAGACTACGGTTTAAAAAAATATTTCACTCACAGAAGCAGGAACATAGCAAGAATAATTCCCACATAAATGATTATGCTGACCATGTTTGCATACCAAGCTATTTAGGTAAAAAGCACTGATATACACCCTTGCAAGACACTCTTGCCTGCTCTGACACTACAATAATTCACATGCTTGCTAATCCAAGAATCTTGGATGGTTACCATCACTAATGTAATTTAGCCAAATGGTGCATTTTTTATGTTTAAAGTCAGGCTGTTGGAGACTTGAAAATAAAAAAAAGGATAAAAACATTAAAAAGTGAAACCATTAACTTTCTAAAAGAATAAAGATAATTAATGTGCTTCAGCACCACAACAGCATGGATTCTGCACAACAAAATGTAATGATGGTAATAATGATTAGAAAACTTCATCCTGCTGTCTACTCTCCTATAGCAGTAGTGCTTTACTCTACTGACAGCCAAAAGTATTCTCACAAATAAAATAAAGGTTCTAAATTAGGGAAACTGAATGCCCCCTCAAACTGCTTCATTCATCACATCATTTTCACTATCTCTATGACTTACACAATACATTCTTCATGAATAACCTGTTTACCTAATTAAAGAAGAACATAAAATAGTACAACACCAGTGAGACTGGTGCAACAAATTCTGTTTGCAGTATACACAACTGTGGCACAACAGTGCCTCTTGCAGTACTGTTTGTGTTTTTATTTAAAATGCAAAGTAAAAGTGGGCAACTTTTTTTTCTTTTTTTTCCCCAGAGCACCACAAATCGTAAGATGTCCATCTGACATGCAGACAAAATGTGCATGATATGGATGTATATGAAAGGGGAGGGGGGACAAAAATTCTTGTGATACCTACACACATCCATATGCATTTCAAATGCATTTTTAACATTAATTATAGCCAATTGTGGGTTTACAATAAATATTATCAGAAAAAGGGGAAAAAAAAGATTGATGCCATGGATCAAATTCCTCCTCTGCCACACTGCAGTGAGTGGAGTGTCAAGCAAAATATGCTTCGAATGCTAGCGTCAGCAACAATACTTGTTACCCACTCTTGAGTTGGAGGATTATGTGTGTGTTCCAGAAATGGATGTCAAGAAATTATTCTTAAAAGTGATGCTCATGATGTAAATCTTGACATTTACTTTGAGAACAAATACCAAAAATTTGTGATCAGAGACCTAGTCATAAATCCTTTGCAACACACAAAGTTGTAGCAATTCTGTGTGACAGCTACAGTTAAGTTGTGAAGCAGCGTTAAGTGTACAACTTTTAAAAGCTGTTGCTGAGCACAGCTGCACTTTGCTTTTGACTGCCATTTGGGTAGCAGGCAAGATAAATTACAGCTTTAATATTTGTTAGTTGGTTACCAAAGCAGTTTTTTGATGAATGCTGTCTCAATAACAGTGTGAAGCTTTTTTTTTTTTTTTTTTTAATATATATATATATATATATATATATATATATATATATATATATATATATATATAAATAGCAGCCGGGCTCATACATAAGAATCTGACTTATAACAGACTTGTTGCACCAAGATTTTGTACGTATGCACCAAGCTGTAACAATGCTATCTTTTTCTGTTTGCAGAGCATAATCAGTGTTCCAGTTTTTACAAGTATGGTATACAGCAGGTGCAAGAACTATAAACTGAACTGCTTTGCTTCCAGTGCAGAATACAATTCATGTTTTTTTTTTGTGTGTGTGTGTGTGTGTATCTATATATATATACATATATATATATATATATATATATATATATACATACACACACACACACATATATATATATATATATATATATATATATACACACACACACACACACATATATATATATATATATGTCAGGTACCAGCTATTGATAACTGAAGTATGTTCAAGAATACAGTACATAAAATGGAAGAACTGCTTATGTACATTTTAAATACTGTTATATGCCATACTACTTAATGAACAAAGATGCAAAATAAGGAAGACGGTTAGGATGATGTCACAATGCCATGTAACAATGAGATAGGTATGCATATTTTCATCATCATGAATAAATAGATGTGTGACAGATATATGTAAAGCCAAGTAGCAGGGTTCATTACTACATCTGTACAAAACCTTACCACAGGCTTAATAGTACTGGATTTTTTTTTTTTACTTGTCAAACAGATAAGTCCATGGATACAACCATACCTTTTGAGGGTTAACTCAGAAATACCACATGGTTAAGTGACTTACTCACCAGAAAAGATGGAATTAGAATAACTTAACAATGCCAACCAACAGTAGCCACCACACCGCTTTCCATCTTCTTGCTCCAGGTATCCCAGTCTTTTTTTTTTTTTGCACTTACTAAGCACTGTCTTACTGTCTAGTATGAACAAACTTCCCATAATCTTGTAGACATTCCCCTTCCTATCCATGCGAGCCCTACTTTCTATCTTAATCTGATCACATATCCTTTTTAATGTATAATATACGCAATATCATGTCATTCACATAATCCTCTCTTCATACATTATTTCCTCCATCCTAGACACTGCTGCAAGTTGCCTTTCTCTGGATGGCACAGTGATGCAGCAGCAGTATTGTCGCCTCACAGCAAGAGGTTTTCAGGTTTGATTCTCGGCTGGGGTGCCTTCTGTGCAGAGTCTGCATGTCCTCTCTGCGTTTGTGTGGGTTTCCTCCGGGTGCTCCGGTTTCCTCCCACGTTACAAAGACATGCGGTCTGGATCATTTCTCCCCGGGCCTCCGCTGAAAATTGGCACGTTCCCAGTCGGACTTTCTCAGTTAACAAATGTAAAATAAACAAAAATAAATAAATTCTCTGTACCCACTTCCACAGTGAAACCTCCTTTTCCTTGTAAAGCCTCCAGAGTCCACATAGTTAATATTTTCTGCAAGAGCCTCCATCTTTTTTTGTTTTGAGACTGCCCCCTTCCCAAACACTGGGATATCATTCCCCATGCATCTGGAAGAGCTCATGTGGAGCTTTGCTACCGCTCTGGCCACATTCCTGGTCTGTTCAGGTCCCTTACCAGGTTTGCACCATCATCAAATACAGTCACCCCAACCTTGGCCCATTCTACAGAAACTGATTCAGCTCTCTACAACTAGAAGGAAGTGAGACACAAGCACACTAAACAGAACTACACTTAGAATTAGTTCCAGTAGGATATCATCAGTTGTCTTTACTCACCTCTGAGAACTTTCTCTTCGGTGACACACTCTGATCCCTGTCCACTAACCACTTTACAACCCAGGGCACTTTTCTATGACTGTCACAAATGACAGTGTTGGACAATTATTCTCTATCAGTGTAGCCAAACTTTTAAGTCCATCACCTTGTCCTATCTGAAGAAGATGAAAGAATTCTCCTCCTTCCTACTATCAAAACATCTGTTTTGCTTAAACCTTCTGGACTGAATATTTCAATTAAGTCATAAAACAACCAATAAAAACAATGCGTTCTTTGTTGTCATTTGAATATCCCAATTAGTCTTTTCTCTCTCTGCAATGGATTATGTAGAGTTCTACTCAGTCTCAGAAAAAAAATGCTGTTTTTATCATCCAGTCCTTAATCCTGTACATAATCTAGCAGTCATCCTTTTGTAGCTGCAATGGGCAGTTTTCAGAAAGACTCAATGTACCACTCCCTTTTGCCCATAGCAACTTTACCACTAGGACATTATCTTCCACTTCATCCTCTTTCTTCAGCTGCAACATACTTGCCCCCATCCTACTGTCCCCTCTTCTACATCATTCCCCCTCTAATCCTTATTTATTGCCTTTTGTTTACCAGGATGGTCCAACTGGGGACTTAGGACCATTTTCAGCAGCGGCCCAGGGAATATCCAGCACGGTATATTCACACACCGCGTCCAAACTTGCCTATCCTATCACTTGTAAATACATTAGAACCCAAGATTACTGTATCCCACTCCTCTCTGACTGATGGTTCATGTCTTATTTATTCCAGTTATCCTAGCTTGTTTATTAACTACTAGGACTTTCAAATCATTAATCCTTCTGCCTAAGTTTCTGGCTAAAATCAGCACATTCCAGACCACCATGCTTCCTCCTAAAAGTCCTCCCTATCCCCCTTAATCCCCACCTCTGGCTCTGTCTCTTCTACCATTTTATGTGGCTGATACTCTTTAACCATCCCAGTTTTTCTTACACCCCCCCGTGAATATTTTCTGAGTACTCAACTGTCTTACTTTTCCATTCTTTCACACACTCCTTGTTGTCTCCTTCTGTCCCAGTTATATCTCTGTTATTTTCTTTCCACCATGCTACTACTATGTTACAGTTCCTTGTTAGAGACCTAGTGCCCTTATCCTATTGCAACTAGCTCTCAAGTCATCTTTTCTAGGATATTCCAATCACTGACTCCAAACTGTCTACTCTTTCCGCCTCAACTTCCTTTTACTCTGTCACACTTCCTCAAAAAGCAGTTCCCCTCCCCAAAGTGCCGTCTTGGTTTAAAAGCACAGTCATCCCGATCTGTTTTTTTCGTACATTTTAACGCTATCTGTGGGCTGACGTGGGGTTTCGACTTTGCATCTCCTGAAGTACCCCCAGTTATCCACTGCCCTAATCCTCTGCTCCACATCTCATTTCTGAACAAGAGGTTAAACATCTAATGCTCTCCTTTGTAAGATCGCTGGCCCTCAGTAAAGACAGTTCTTCTGGAGTACTGCTACTCTTCCCCACAATTCCACATTACAGCCTCTTTGTTTGTCCCCATTACCACAATCCCCTCTACCTGCTCAGTCATGTCTATGGGCATCCCTTCACAAAGTCACCATTTTGATCACTGCTTGGTACTTCCTGAAGAGAGTTAAGCCCTGATACCATTTTCTCTTTCTTCTTCTTCTTCTTTTTTTTTTTTTGAAAATCTAGTACTAATCTTGAAGCATCATAATACATACAAGGAACACTAGAGTGCTTTCACTTTAATCTACTAGGAAGCTCCCCATATTTGATGCATACCTTTAATACATGCTTCTATCCAAAATCCTTTAAACCCTCTATCAGTGTTCAACCAAATGTGCCTCTCATATAGCCCTCAAACAATATACTATTTAAACACTTCCTTATATATTCCATTGCTCCTTTTCTCTTAATTATAATACTTTCTCAAAATTCTTAAGTCTGCTTCCTCCCAAAATGTGTGCAATCTATTTCATAGCCTCCATACTCGCTGTGTATCATTCTGATTAAGGGAACCCATTAAGTGCATATCTTACAAATGGCAAAGTTGTATAAATCACTTATTTTCACAACCTTCCATCACATTTGAATGTGCCTGCATAACATACCTCTGCCCTCATCAGCTGTTTTACCCAGTCTGCCCATAAGAGACACAACAGGCCAACCAGGTACTATATCTTCATTTACAAGCCACTATTCATCATACAAGATGCATTTCTTAATAAACTAATCTCAAACAGGGCAATGTAATTTGTACCACTGATCGTCATGGCTGTAACAGTGGTCAAAACAAAGTAATTATAAAGTCACCTTTTGTAGGTCCTTCATACAAAAGCCAAACAACTAGGCTAGCCTTCCATAAAAATAAGTTAAATAGTCTCTTACAATATACAGGCTGTCAAAACCCTTGTCAGACATTCTAAAATACTTAACCTTCACACAAGTAACAAATAAAATACATACCGCCTTTTAAAATAATATACTCTGTCTCTAGTGAACTATTTCTTACATAAACATCTGCCCTTTCAATCCACTAGAAATAAGTTATTGCTTGAGTATCTTCAAAGTTCCACTTTTTTCTTCTTACCTACCTTCTTCCAGCTCTCAGAATCCACCATCACTGAATCTTCTATTGTCCTGCAACTTCTTGTTTCCTTCTTCACTGCCTCTTCCTCATTACCTGATATCTATAAAATACAGATACCTGTACTTATACTATTCTTCAGCTTATCCTCTAGTCTTCTCCTCCTACTGTGCCATTTGACTCAGTAATTTCTCGTAACATCTCTCCAACTCTGTCCCAACCACCTATCTATACTTCCTCTTTACTCTCTCCACACATTGTAACAAACCTATTTAATGTTGCCACTCACCTTTATTCCAAATATAGGCTGATTAATTGCACTTCAGCACATACCAAAACAAAATTAATTGCAAGAATCCTCTCAAAAAAAAAAAAAACATGTATGTATAACTCTCCAGTATATACTAAAATCCAACTAGGAGGAGATATACACCCTAACCCTGGCCCCGCCTATCACAATGAACACAATAATTCTTTCTCGCATACTTCTGTAAACGAACAGCAGCCAATCCCCAACTCTGGTGATTTAATTTTTGTTGCAATAAATGTTATAAGTATAAGAAATAAAACTGCTGAACTACAAGCCTGGATTTCCCAGCATAAGCCTCATATTCTTGCTGTAACTGAAACTTGGCTTAAACCCAGCATAAACGACTCTGAAGTTATACCTCATGGCTAAAATATCATCCATAATGTCCGTATAAAGAGAAAAGGTTGTGGTATTGCTTTAATATTTCCTAATACCTACCACATTTCCCCTTACAGCAGACCTATACCAAAATTCAGTTCAGCAGAGCTTCTTATTAACTTCCTCAATATAAGTTATAAACAAATATGTATTACTGTCCTTTATATCCTGACTGGTGTATCCCTCCTGGTGACAATACAGCTACACAAGAAAATATCCTACACTGGATATCCATAACATTTAAACAAGAAATAATATTATTAGGTGATATAAATGTCAATTGGTTGGACATAATCTCTAACTCACCTACATCTAACATGAACTTATATGGTTTCACACAACTAATTAACAGCCCTACACACTACAGCAATACATCAAATTCCCTATTGGACTGCAGCCTAGTATCACACCCCAGCAAATATTCCACCACAGGTACAATGAAAGCCTCTAGTCAGAACAATACAAACTGGATCGCAACACTAGAAATAAAAAATTCACTGTTTTTTATCCAACTACAAATAGCAGAGCTTTTGGGAATAATCCCTTCTTCGATGTATGTAAAACACAGTTCAGATACAGGGTTTTTAAATACAGCACATGATCCCATCGCCCAGTAAGAGGCTCAGCTTGTTAAACAGAGAACCTGAAGTTTAAAGACACAGCCAAAGGTATAAAAAAGTATATTCAAAAGCAACTTATAAAGCAAAACAGATACAGGCAGTCAATAGCAACATTCAACTCAGTTTCATTTGTTTTTGTGTTAATACAGGTTTTAAACTAACTGAAGCATTTATTCCAGGTGCTTATTGGGCAATGGGATCATGTGCTGTATTTAAAAATTCTGTATTTGAACTGTGCTGTGTTTTATATGCATTGAAGAAGGGATTATTTCTGAAAGCTCTGCTATTTGTATCTGGATTAAAATAAGTGAGTTTTTTATTTCTGGTGTTGAAATCCATTTTATATTGTTCTTACAATTTGTTGTATTTAACCCAGTGATCTCAAATGCTCAGTTGCAGTCCTTGAAGCTGACAATGTAAGACTCTCTCAATGATCATCTCCCAATCTATACAACTAGACATCTCATGCATCCAATTAAACAGCACATTTATAAAACAACATGTAACCCTTTCCAAGTTTAATCCAGAAATGTTAATTTCTACACTACCACCTATTAACTGGAATTCCTAAAAATCCTCCCCTTAGACGATGCTGTCTTTTAATTCAATACAACTTTCCTAAATGTCCTAAATAGCTTTGCATCTCCTAGAAGAACGAGACTGAAAACAAATAATGCAATTTGGCTATCCAAAAAGAGTAGAATGCTAATGCAGGATACAGAAAATGCAAGAAAAGAATAGCAAATATATAAAATACCTTAATATCTTGAAAACTTCAGAATGCTTCACAATTGGACTAAAAAGCAAACAAATGAAGACAGAAAACTCTACTATAATAACTTTTAGAATAATACGAAACACAACCCTAAACATTTTTGGACATCTATTAAAGAAATCTTGCATTCTAGCCAAAAATTCAACCCAAACCCGTCTCCAGACAACTCACCACTCAAAATTGCATACAGTTCAATTCGTATTTTATGGATAGTATAGCATCTCTTAACTAAGGATTCCTCAACATCTAATCACTTCCCTGCCAAACAATAGCTTATCATCACATCCACCTTTACCTTCAAACCTGTGTCCACATCCTATATAAAACTATTCTTAAACAAACTGTGCTCTTCTTCAGCTGATTACCTTCCAAGTTGAGTACCTAAAAACTGCAGGCAATACAATGCCTATCGTGTCTCAATCCTTATAAATAGGTCTATCCAGGAATCCCACATTCCCTCTCTCTGGAAAAAAAAAGTCACATTATCCCTCTGCACAAAGGAGGAAATTCAACAGACATTAATAACTTCAGAATAATCTTATCTCTCCTCACCAAAATACTTGAAAAATGTATTCAAAAACAATTGCTAGACTATATCCTGCAGGAAGAACTCCTATCACCTACATAACATGGGTTCCAGCCTCCCCATAGTATTAGCACTGTCCTTCTAACCTATATAGATACTGTCAATAAAAACAGAGATATGGCAAACTAGTCTCTTCCTTATTGCTAGACTTGTCTAAGTCTTTAGACATAGTTTGTCACAGCAAACTCCTGCTGTAATTGTCTTCACTAGGTCTCTCTCAGCACTCCCTTCTGTGATTCAAAAGCTACCTGTCCAATACATACTAGTCAGTAAAATGTCATTCCATGCTCTCTCCTTACCTTCCAGTCACCATGGGTGTACCACAAGGCTCTATCATTGGCCCCTTCTTCTAACATGTTCACCAACACCCTCAACACTTCCACACAACAGGCTACCCTAATACAATACACAAATGATTCCACTCTCATTTGTATATCTGACAACACGGTGCACCTCCAAAAGATTACTCAGGAAGCTTTAACAGCCACTGAAACTTGGAGTTGTAACTCAACTCATGCTCAACCCAAAAAAGACCAAACTACTACTTTTTTTACCAAAATCCCTCTCACACAAAAAATAAAAATAAAAAATTTGAAGTCCTCTCTCTTGATAATACAACCACTGAAGTCACTTCTCATGGCAAACTATTAGGGGTGATATCGAATGATAACCTAACACTTGACCTTCCTATACAAAATTGCAGGAGAAAAACTCATCAAAACCTATGGGATGCTTTACAGAGCCAAAAAACTTTCTCACTAACACAACTAAAACTATACTCGCCTTTACTTATCTCCTCCCCACTCTTCTTTATGGCGCTACCATTTTTATTAACCTCCAGGTTCACAAAAATTAAAACTTGAACAATGCTATAACAAAGTTGCTAAATTCGCAGCATATAGCCCTTTCAGAACCCACCACTGTGTAGCACTGAAAAGCCTAAATTGGTTAGAACAGTCACATTAACATATACACAACTTCTTACCACCTATAAAATTATCCAGCATCCATCTGCCTGTCCAACACTAAAAAACATTCTAAACAACTATGCTCCCAGTCGGTCACCAAACACTCCTGTCTGTCTATAGCCCTAGGAAATCTGTTGGGTATTGTCTGTACTCGTACAATGTTGCTAAAACCTAGAACTCCTTACCTGTATCCATCAGGTCTATACCCTCTCTCCCATCTTTAAAAACCACTCTGAAAGACATACCAGCTAAAATCTAGATCTTGATAAACTATATCCCAAAATATGAACAAGTACCTTTTCATTCCTTATACGTCCTTACTCTCACTTTGTCACTTACTTCCTTACTGTTAACTAATTCTCTTCCCTGACTTTCTCACTAAATATACCATTAGACTGTTTTTTCTCTCACTTAATATTATAATTCCTGTTTGTATTAGAGTAATTTACCTTTAATTTCTCTACAAACTGTCTAAAAATGTCTCTAAATATTAAATGATCATATAACTTGTATCTATTCTTAACCAGTGTTTAATATTATGTCTAATGTGTTATAATTATTTAAACTGCAGATGTTTTTCTTTATTTTTGAAGACAGTATAATTATTTTTCTTAAAATGTTTTGTATTAATTTGGGGCTTTTCTCATTGGGTCTCTGCTGAAAATGGGCTTCAATCAATTCAGACTTTCCAGGTAATCAAATGTGAATAAATACATTTGCTGCACTGTAATCAAATGTCAATAAATACATTTGCTGTTAAACAGGATCATGGACTATGGAACTAAAAATAAATGAAAAAAAGTTCTAAAAGTTCATTGGTGGTTCAATGCCACAGAAATAAAGGAAAGATTCAAGTAGCAGTCTAACTTTGCGTTATCAAGGTAACAAAAGCATGATAACAAAGTCAGCAAGAAATAAGAGCGGAGTCTCAGAATTAAGAAACATTGAAAAAAAAATAAAACTGATCATGAAAGGGTCTAATCTACTGACTGCAACAGCAGATTGACAGCACTACACTCTCAAAATGCCACTGGTATTCCAAGATAGGGAAAACACTGCACATGATCTTCAAAGAGTTTGCTTTCACAAAATGATTTTAGGGAGTGAATGAGAGAGTGGTGGGAGTGTTACAGAAGTTAAAATAGCATAAAAAGGCACAAGAAAGACAGGGTAAAATACAATGGAATAGGGTTTGCGGATGGGAAAATAAGTAACTCACACAGCAATCTTATAAACCATCTCTACAATGAACCTGAATTAGATCCTTTGCTAAATTTGTCAAAGAATTAATCTGTCCAACTGTTTTCGCAAACCATAAATAAATTAATAACAAACAGCTTCATAAAACTAGAAATACAAGATTTGCTTTCTGACCCACCTAGAACACCTCAAAAATATAAAAAGGCACTGCAATAAAATAACAGAAAGGAAAGATAATGCTAATACACAAATCAAAACCAAACATCATACTCATTCATACCACAGTATGTTCCAGCAGCAAATATATTGAGCAGTGCACTACAGAATCCAGCATAATCTTCTTATCTAAATAAATCTGCCAAAAAATCTGTTGACCACATTCGATCTCATTATTCCACTTTCTCTGCTTGTTTCTGGATTTGTTTTTACTTCACTGCTGTGTACTATTTTTATGTATTGTGCCTTGGCCTGAGTCGTAACACGAGAAAGTTCTCAGACAAGTTTACTACCCTGGTTCACAACTTTAAATAAATAAGGCCAGACTCTATTTCATAGCTTAAGGAATTTTACAGTTTGTTTTTAGCAACAAAGTACCATTAATAATCATTAATTAAGTCAAGGGTTAATAAAGTATAATTACAGTTCTCATGCTATGCAGACTGCCTGTATAATTGAGATTTACCAGACTAATACCTTACACCAAAATTTGGATTTCATCTGTAAGAGTTAGGAAAACGTCTATGCAATAGATCATTTACAGTACTTCTAGAGTTTTGGTTTGAGATGTTTTTAACTTTATGGTTATCTCAAAGGTTTGTCTGATTCAAGCATACAAACTTTTTAAAATAATTTTTGTGTGAAATTCCTTTATTATATGCTTGTGCTGTTTCTGTAAGATAAGTTTCCAAGCTAGAGCTAATGCAACAATCTTACATATCCCTGCAGCCCCAATTTAATAACTAGCACACCTAAGAAAAAAAGAAACAGCCATGACACAACAGGGAGGCCAAATAAGTTGCATTCTGAGCTTTTTTCTGATAAGCATGAAGCAAATTGCCAAGGCATACAGCAAACTGATTTTGTGCAGTTTCTTCTGATCCATACAATAAAGCAAAGCTAGTCCATAAATCTGTCATTTCTGAAGCATACTGCAGTAAATTAATATAAACAATGGGCATCCGAGTCACTTTAAAGATCATGTTTCTTTCTGCTGTCAAGCTGTATAAACATACAAACAATTCAGATGCAACGGTGAAGACTATGGAGTCCCCAACAATGCTGACAACTGAGATGTTGTTTTGGCAAAAAGATTCCCGAATCTTAACCCCTCATGTCTCTGTCTCTCTCTCTCTCTCGTGATCCATTTTGCATTCTGGTTTACTGTATATAAAATCAGTGCATGATTGACAGTGTAGTCAACCCCCCCCACCCCCACCCCCAAACAAACTCTGACACCTAATATAAGTACTTGACTTGATTAAGTCCTACATTACAGTTGTTAATTTGAACAGAGGACCTTCTCACCTTCTTGATCGGTTAACATCTGAAGTTCAGTGAACAGGTGTGTATCAACTACTGTATCCAGCTTGTATTGTCATGAGCAAATCCTGAATGTCATGCATGGTAAGTATAGCTGCAAACACAACTGGCTTCAGCATTTCAGTTGCAGAGTACATTTCCTGTACAAGTTGTTATAGCTCACATAAAAAGGCTTCACAAATTTCTTGCCATAATGTTAAGAATCCCGATGTCATTAATGTCATTATAATTCAAAGCAGAAAATGACTTTCAACTGTCAGCTTCTTACAAATTCATGCTCACTTATCTGATACTCAGTGATACAGCCATAAATACATCTAAAAAGAAGGCAATTTGAAAAAAAAAATCTCACTTATTTTCTTTATCACTCTGCCCCTTATATTTATACAAACAAACAAACACACACACACACACACACACACACACACACAGAGCCCTTATATTTACACAAACACACACACACACACACACACACACACACACACACACACACACACACACACACACACACACACACACACACACACACACACACACACACACACACACACTCTTCTACTATGACTTTTTGATATACAACTCCACAAAGAGCAATTCACCAAGCACAACTGGTCAGGAAAGCAACGATGTAAAAAAAATATTTTTTTTGGGGGGGGAGATAGCCCACCTGCACCTCCTCCCATGTGGAGGGAAAGCCCCAATGCCCACCAAACTTATACATACCAAGTTTAGAGTCACAAACATGAAGAAGGGAGAAATCTTCCAAAAGGAAGAAATCAGTACTGCCACTGCCCACTTACAAGGCACACCAGCAGTAATTTTATTTATTTATTTATTTATTTATTTTATTTTACATTTGTTAACCGGGCTAGTCTAACTGGATATATTTCCATTTTCAGTAGAGGCCCGGGGAGAAAAGCTCCACATAGAGATAAAATTTCCTATGGAATACAACATTCAGGGAGCTAGCTCATCTTCACCCGGCTGTGCTTAACCTGCTGGACCCTCACTAATTTTGTACTCAATGAATACTAGAGAAGCCCCACACACACCACTGCTTTATTTCATTTGATCATTCAGAAAGTACAGTTCCAGATAACCACAGAAGTACATGTTTAAACTGTTCAGGGATCATTGCTGTAGTGGAAATCATAAACTATGGGAATTTACTGCAGTTATATATCAAACTGGCCTAAAAAATTATCAGAGCTTTGGATGTCCTCATCCGGCTATGTCAGCTTTGTGCTTCCAACAACCACTCTCTGCTAATTTTATATACAATAAATCTAAGACCACTGTACATTAGAGAAGGGGAAATACTCCTAGGGACCATAACCTCAAACGTCCTACATATTGTCTCTGCTATCACAGTCTCATTCTTCCCAGGATCCCAATTATGGTCCTTGGACATGGATGCTACAGCCTGATAATGACTTGCTTCTATGTGGAAGCAGAAGTATTGCTTGGACAGCTTTCTTATTCCGGTGTACAGATAAGCATGCTAAAGATCCAAAGAGCACAACTAATTCATCTTTTTAACACAGGAAGAACAGGCTAAAAGATAACCACGCAGAAGGACACTTGAATAAATGTGTTGTAATTGCTGTGATTCAAAATTATTTGAAAGCCTCTTTGAGGAACTAAACAGATGCACAAATACTACCCAAGGTCTTTGCTGGACTTGAGGAATTAAATGACGGTCTCTTCCTGAGAGGACTTTGAACAAGAAGCATCATTCATCCCACATGTAGGAATTACAGACTGGGGAGGGAGGTAACCACTTCCTTTACCCACGCATTGCTGGCAATGGTGAACTAATCCATCAACCGGAAAACACACTTCCCTCAACTGACCTCTATCTGCAAGTGATCAGATGGCTGAAGACACCGTTAACGACTGAGGACCTTGTTTTATGAAGTAGCATACCTAATCTAAATCAGGGAGAGAAGGCTAATGATTCCTTTATTGCAAGTCCTTGCTGTGGATCTTAAGGGATCCACTATAAGTCATTTACAAAAATACTGGCTACCTGGTCAAAACTATGTATCGGCATAAAACCTGTTTGACCTAGAGCTTCTTAAGCAAATAAGTGAATGTGCTGTTGTACTGTGTAAATACTTCCGCTTTTTTAATAACAAAAACATATTGCTGACTGTATAATACTGCACATTATGCTTCTACGTACACTACATTCTGCCCTGTTTATATATGCGCTGCATTAAGTACCCAAATTTCTGTCCTGTTTATTCAGTGCATTATTTGCAAAACGGAGTGTAACTCTGCATTTATTGTGTATGATTGTTCATCGGCCTGATGGTCACGGCTGAAGTAGTCCTGTTGCTAGTTGTAGTAATAGGCCCTGTAGGTGGTGAGGGGGGGGATTTGCACTGAACCTGTCAGCCTCGATGTTGGCAATGTCAGTGGGGTCAGTGTATTTTGTTCCATTTTGTACTAGCTCAGAACAGACCTGAGCATTGCCATTTAGGTTTCTGATGTAACCATGGAAGGCCTTATGGTTATCCTTGGCATCCTTGGCAACTTTCTTTTCGAAATTGGCTTTAGTTGACTTGATGAGGGCCCTCAATTTCTTACTAATGCTGATCAGGGATGATTTTTCTATATGAGATTTGGCCTTTTTTTTATAAGTCTCCTCCTTTTATTGTAAAGTTTGCTTATGGCTGGGGTCCACCAGACTGGTTTCTTCTTGCTTGAGAAAGGAGTCTTGGTTTTATTTGGGATAGCACGATCCATGCAATCCTGAAGATGTATATAAAGTGCCTTGGTGTAGGATTCTGCATCCTGGATATCATTATCCTTCTGCAAGGGAATAGTGAAGCTTTCCACTTCTGACGCAAGTAGTTTGAAGTTTGCTTTGGAAAAGTTTTTTACGATGGTTTCATTGACTGGGGGAGGTGGAGAGGTGAGGATGTCCAGGGTTATAAATTCTATGAACCGCTGGGCATAGGAGTTAGAACTTTGGTAGTTCGGCCAGTCTACACCAGGGTAGTTGAAATCACCCAAAATTATGGTGTTGGGTAGGACCTTTATATTTTCCAATGCCTCAAGGAATGCTGAGTGAACATCTTGGGACATGATGGGCGATCTATAACAGGCTACGACTTGAAATGTGGTTTTGGTCTGCTGATAGTTGTGCATGGATGATCTCTCTGGGGCATCATGCTGTGCCACTAACCTGGAGATGTGGGTATCCTTGATGAATATGGATACACCTCCGCCCTTTGTACTGCGATCGGGTAACTGAGGCCGGAAGGTATGATATGAATTGTAACCTGGTAGTGCTGGGGTGCTCTCTGGAGCCTTGAACCAGGTTTCTGTCACTGCGCAAACATCGATTTTCAGCATACTGAGGAGTGCCTCGAGTGCGTGCATTTTGAGGTTGAGACTTCTGGCGTTAAGTAGCACTACCCTTAGTTTTTGGTTACCTGTGCTGGTTACGGTGGTTGGTTTGTCCTTTGAGCCTTGCCTAAAAAAGGCACTATGGAGACGGCAAGAGCCTTGGCCAGTATTTGAAAGCCTAGGGGTGACAGCTGCAAACCATCTCTGGTGAAACAGCGAGGCTTGCCTATCATGTCACCCCAGGCAGACAGACACTGGATCCTCTTAGAATGACACCAGAAGCTTAGCCAATTGTTAAAATTGATAATTTTGTCTTTGTATTGTGGTATCATTCTAGGTGAAGGTAGTATGCTACTCAAGGTCAGGGTCATACCAGCTTGGGCTACATGATCAGAGAGCTCCTCAATGTCTCTTTTCATGTAGTCCAGGAAGGTACATCTTAGATCATTCACACCAACATATACAATGACAGCGTTGTACTTGTTCTGGAGTGACCTAAGTGCCTGTGTTATGTGGCGGATCCTAGCACCCGACAGGCAGCTGACAGTAACCTTCTCCTTGTTCAACCTGGTGAGTGGAACATCTGTGTGCCTTACTATAGAGTCTCCTATTACTAGCGTGTTGGGTATGGTGTTTTGCCTTAGGGGCTGTCGTGAAGCACACTGCTGGCTTGTGTTTGGAGGTGCAGGTCGCTTGCTTGTCTGCTTTGGAGGGCCCTGTTTCTTTTTCAGATTGGTACCTAGTGCCTCCGAATATGTTTTTGTGTATTTATGTGTATGTTTTGCTGGTACTTGTTTTGTAGATCCATGTGTGACTGGTGGTGTGATGCTAGTGTGTCTCTTCTCCTCTTGACTGTCTGTTACAGTCATGGGTTAAGAGCGCTTAGCCTCCAGTCTGGCTGTGTATTTGCATCTCTCACAAGTGTTTGTGTCTAGAGGTAAGAGGAGAGGGTTGTCTGTATACATGAGGCAGTTGTGACATTGCCTCAGGATGCCCAATTCCACCAGATGAACTGGAGAGTACACCTGAAGCTGACCTCTAGACATGCTTGGAAAAGTACATTTCACTTGTCTTGCGGACAATCGAGGGTCTTATGCTGTATCTACGAGATTTGGAAAATAATAGTGCTGTAAAGGAGATTTGGACAAGTGCTGATTTGGGTTATGCAAGTGCTGCAATAAGAACAGGTTGATCTGAAGCACTTGGGCTTTCCTAGTTCTAAGGGAAAATTTGCAGTGCAGACTTTGTGGAGCCAGGAATAGTATACCCCAGCTAACCGACGCTGCTCTGTGTGCAAGACCGTGCAAAAAGAGAGTTGCAGGGTTTTAAGAGAGAGAGATCAAGGAGTTTGGAATCGACTCAAAATGGCCAATAAAACTACAGTTTCTAGGCAGTAACCACTCCTACAGGGACAGGCAGGCTGCTCAGTGTTAACCACTGCCACTGGTGAACAAAGAGACTTCCCTTTAGCCCAAGTAAGCACTGGCCTCCAAGAAACTTACAAACAGTTCAGAACAGCAACTATGTAACTGAACTTTTTTTTTTTTAAATTATAGAAAGTGGGAAAATAGCAAGTTTTTTTTGTTTAAGGATAGCAGAGACACACAAGTAGCAAACTAGTCAGAACAGTGCAATAAATGACCCCAACACGTGTGTGCTAGGTCAGAGGCAGGTAAAATGCAATTTTAAGAAAAACTATTTTAAATTAAGTGCAACACAAAAAATGCAATAAACAGGCTCTAGGTATGTTCTAAATACTGTTTGTAACACAGATATCAACTTTTGCAAGCAAGAAAATGCTGAAAAGTAGGCGGCAATGCAGTTTTCTAAGAAATAAATCAGAAGAAAATACTTAAAATCTCAAAAGTGGCTCCTTTCTTCTCTCAGCGTTTTCTCCTCTTGGTAGGTGCTTCAGCAACAACTATCAAGCCAGGAAAGATGCCAGAACCACGTGGCTGCAGGGTTTTAAGAGAGAGAGATCAAGGAGTTTGGAATTGACCCAAAATGGCCAATAAAACTACAGTTTCTAGGCAGTAACCACTCCTACAGGGACAGGCAGGCTGCTCAGTGTTAACCACTGCCACTGGTGAACACAGAGACTTCCCTTTAGCCCAAGTAAGCACTGGCCTCCAAGAAACTTACAAACAGTTCAGAACAGCAACTCTGTAACTGAACTTTTTTTTAAATTATAGAAAGTGGGAAAATAGCAAGATTTTTTAACAAATGATTAACCTTAAGTGCCCTCTTCTATCTTATAAATGAGTCCTTAATTGATCAGTTCTAATTTCTGCCTGACTCAGAAGAGAGAGAGCTGTGGTCTATTTTGAAGTTTTAATATGCTGTTAAAGCAGAATGCAAGTAAAACACAAGGTAAAGAAAACAAACCACAGTATTCAAAATATAGAAAGGCAATAAAGTAATACAAAAAATAAAAGTAAACTAACCTTTCCTTTACAGTAAAATGTAGCAGAGTCTGGACTTCAACTGAAGAAAAAGTACAAATGCAATTATACAGGGGCAGCAACAGGTAAAGGGACAAGGCAAACAGTGGTCTATAAGTCATATATAAAAATTATTACTGCTTGTGCAACTAATCCAGGATTACATCTTACCCCAGAAATGGTAAGTTAGAAAAGATTGTAATTTCTATAAAAATCATGTGACAACTGAAGGGCACAACTACATAGGCTCATAGGTTCATACAAGCCTAGCCCATAGGATTACCCTGGCATCGTGCCACCCGACCTTAGCTCCTAGTGCCTCTGTCGAGTAAAGCCACTGGAGTGATCCCTGGGGTGAATTTCCTATTTCCCATCCACTCATCAAGGTTTCTCTTGAAGAGGGCCAGTGAGGTGCTCTGCTTGACTTGTATGGGAAGTTGGGTAAACCCAAATAATAACCTTACCCTCCAAAATTGTATTTAGATCAAGAAACAGTTCAATTCAGAGTGTTTTTCTTTAAGTGTCCTCACATAGTAAGCATGTATAAACCATATGCACTTAATTTAACTAGTGAGAAAAACAAAACGTACCCTTCTAGATTCATGATTATTCATCAAATGCTGAAACAGAAGTGTTTGTCCGAAATCACAGAAATTCAATGGATTGTGTGACTAAAAAACAAAAAAATGCTAGTGTCTCTCTGAGGATGTAAAGAATCAGTGTTACCAGGCATACCCATCAACTACTTACAATTTTGTTCACATTTCTCTCATAAACATTTTGATTTTCTGATAAATCCTTTATGAGTACAGACAACAATGCCATTGAAAAAATTTTCATAGGTCGCATTGTTAAGAAAATGCATGTTGATGCAACGCCTGCTGTTCTATTATTTTAGTAAGCATAAGTAAAGTTTTTACCTTGCTGCCTTTATTCTCCCATTTTTGGAGGGATTTGTTTATTAATTATCAAATAATGTGAGTATGACTGCAGGCATTTGATAAGTTTGTTGCAATCAGACACAGCAGCAGGAGTGTAGCTTCACTGCTAATGTTAAGCTAAGACAGCAGCACTCCTGTAAAAATTAGAACTGACATGACCAAACAATAAACCCATTTAAACTGCACAACTTTGAGCATGTTACCTGCAAAAATCTCAACAGCAAAAGCAGTTGTATCACACTATCTGCACCTATCATTAACTCAAAAACATACTTTGTCACTGGATGCAGCAATGGTATCGCAATGCTAGTAAATAACTAATTATGCATTTATCCAAATGATGAATCAATAACAAAGGCAGCTTACCAGATGCACAGGAGTCAGCTTACTGCAGCCTACATCAGCCGATCTTGTTGAATTATGGAATACAATCATACTTTATTTTCATTCATAGTTTGTTTGTCTTTTTCGGCTTTTCCCGGTTAGGGGTCGCCACAGCGGAACTTCGGTCCGCTAATGATTGGCAGTAGAGTTTTACGTGCTGGCTTGCAGGGCCTAACGCACAACCTTCAACGAAGGAACGCCCGTTCACGCATGTCGCCACACAGAAGACGCTCTAACTGAGAATTGAACGAGCAACGTCTAACTGTGAGGCGACAACGCTACCACAGCACCACCACTGCAGTAACGTCAACAAAAAATAATAAAACAAAATAAAAATGAATGCTTATATAAGCACACTGTTCTCTGCAAGTATACCATTGGCACTGGGAAACTTCTGATTCAGCTTTAAAGTGCAAGACACATTGCTCAGAAAATCTAGACATGAGGTAATCTTCCCTGTGATCCACAACATCAGGTATTCCTCACAAACACAACTGCAACAGCTCTGTGAACTGCCTGTGATCCAGCCAGAATAAGCTCAAGTACACTGTTCACTTTATTTTGCTCACAGGAAGAATCTTAACAGAATGTAGAGCAGACTTGTGTTTTCCCAAGTGATACCACAGCCTACGGTTTCATACTTCAACACAGTTTTGGCTCCTAGGCAGACCTCTGACACAGACATTGCTAATATACCAGAAATTAAGTGGGTAGTCAGGTGCAAGTTGGTGTGCTTTGGAAGAATGTATTCCTTACCTGTGCTTATACCCCATATCAAAGGTGTCCTCAAATTGTGTCAGTAAAGGGGATAGGCAACACGGGAAATGACTCCCAGAGCTCTACAAATGCTCTTGGCACCTCCAAGGGTGTAATAAAAACCGATGTGGAAGTGGACATCAAAGCCATACAAGCTGGCAATACTATGGGAGTGTACCTTCAGATATATACATTTTGATAAGTGGAAGAGGCAGCCATGGGATTGGACATTTGCAGGTTTACTCATATACTGCATACAGTTCACTTTTGAAGTCTGACTTCAGATAAGCAGGTTCAGTCCTGAGGTTCTGCTCCTCCATATGCTCTAACATGAATTACATTAAATGGTATGCCTTTAGATTCTTGCGACTCAGCAACACATACACTAATGTGAACCAGTTAGAGCAGCTGTTTATCTTAATACATAACTGGCACATCACCTCCCCCTTTGTCACAAAGGTCCTATCAACCATCCATTGGTCAGCTTGACTGACGTACATATTATTTGCAGTGGTCAGTATCAGGACTTTCACACTGGTCTCACCATCACAAATATATTTTTTGATAAATAACTCTTCTTTGAGTTGCCATTTTCAGGGTCAGATTCCATAATATAACAAATTTCCCTTGTTTAGGCAATGCTGAATCCCTTCGCTGGACTCTGCAGACGAGTGCATGTTTGGGTGGCAGGCAATGTACTAAATCAGTGTCCACTGTGTCACAAAGACATTTCAGAAACTTTAACATTAGATCCCTGTTTCCAGAAACATTGTGCGAATGATTACAGCTATAGCACACATTTCTACCGTTACAGCATCTGGCAGGTACTGGTGGCCAGTGCTGCACAGCAGCTCTTCATTTGCTGTGCTACTTTTCACAGCACTTCCATGTCATACTTGTTTAAATTTGTATTTGTATAGGTAAATACTTGACAATCAGTCTACAAACTATTACATACCTATCCAATCAACTCAGTGACCAAAAGTGAGAATCAAAACCTGTACCTTGTAGTTGTCCATTATGCCAACCACCAATCTTAATTTCCTGTCTTCACAACCATCTCAAGTATGTAAACACACCCATCTATAATGAGCAGTTTCTGGCACCCCTAACTCTGCAGATATTAACAAACATTCCATAATGTCTAGGGTGGTTGGTCCTCATCAGTTTCCATGAGTGACACCGGTACTGTCCATTCTGTTTGTTGCATTTTCCAACTACTTAGGAATTTTTCAGCTGGCCAACACCACATTGATATTTTTTGCCACAAAAATCACCTCTAGGCAGGGCTTCTATGATGTGGCTGCCCAGTTTGTTCATGGCACTTTTTAATGGAAGTTTTGTAAAAATATGAGGCACATATTAGAAGTGCTGCTTTGGAATTTTGAGTTTCCATTGTTGTGTTCACAAAAATTTGGACTGCGGTCCACTTCTGAACTATGTTTTTGACACTTCAGTAGTGGAAATCTGTACATTTATCATTATTTAAGTCCACCATACTTCATTCACTCTTCTGGTATTCCTCCTCCTCCATTTGCTCCTTAGCGCTTTTTTCTTTCCTTATTCACTTACTCTTTCCTTTGTTGTACACATCCTCCTCCTTACTTTGATCTTCTGATCCTACTGTTTGCTTTGCTTTCATGGCATTCTACATTTCCACACTTTTGTTCATTCTGTCTTCTAATAGTCAGGGAAATAGCATTCTATATTCTATCTCGCATTCCCACATTTCCAACTTTCACATTTAGTGCTTATAGGTAAATGCTTCCTTTTCCATCTCTGAAATTTACTGCACATATAATTTCACTGAGCTTTACAATGGGGGAGTACAATCTTCATTATAGAATACTTCAGGAGGTCTTCTGTAACACAACTTAAGTAAATAAATACAGCCCTTGGTTCTGTTACTTTCTGCTTTTCTCTATGTACAAAGGTATGTATGAATGCAGACAGAGTGTATATGGACGCATTAAGTATCTAGTGTCATCTTCATTCACACAATGTAGATAACTTTAGTGGCCGTTACTTTAGCCACATGATACCAGAAGAATGTTTACACAGACATCTTGAATTTAAATCAGTGCTATGCACATCTCATGCCACTTTCAGTGTCTTCTGCCCCACAAAAAAGCTTTAAGACAGAAGTGGTAGTGAATTATAGTTATTTTGTAATAAAAAAGAAACTAAAGTGTCTAAAGAAATAATCAAGAGAGCTACATCAGCATTCACTGAGGTTATTTATGAAATGATGTGGGCTCTCAAAGACTAAACCATTATAAACAACAAATACATTCAGCTATGAAATGAAAACCACTGCTAGGTCCTTGGCTGGGTTCATCTTCTCCACCAATCAGAATACAAGAATAAATCTAGAAGATCCTGCATTTAGCGAGCTTTACATATCTCTTTCAAATTATTTTGTGATATGACGTGCCATATACATAATAAGCTAACCTAACCCCTAATAATGCTAAAAAGTAAAATATACAAGTATATTTTTTCTAGACTTATAGGGGATTCCTCCAGCAGGGGGTTGGCTGAGAGACTCCTGTTTGGTATCTATTTCTCTGAAGTACAGGCTAACACAGGTCTTTGGATAACTAAATTCGCAACTGACTGCAAACAAGGAGCCATAATTGAAACTCCTAATGATGTGGACATCCTACAAAAGGGCTTCACTGAGACAGATGCCTGGGTCAAAGCCATGGTCTCAAGCTAAATGCCAAAAAGTGCATTGTCATCCCCTTTGGTAAAAACTCTGTACCCATGAACTACCACATAGGCGGTAGTCTACTTAACACCGAAAGTGTGATAAGAGACCTTGGGACACAGGTGGACAGTAGTCTCTCCTTTGATAATCACATTGTCACAGTGGTCAGGAAATCCTTCTATATGGCACACCTCATCACAAGAGGTTTCTCATCCAGAAAAAAAGAGGTAATTGTTCCCCTCTACTCATCACTCATTAGACCCATTATAGAGTACAACGCCCCTTTTGGTATGTACCTCACAAGGCATCTACAACAACTGGAAAGGCCATAAAAATACCTCACAAAGAGGAAAATACCTCACAAAGAGGATTACTGGTCTTAAACATATGCCTTACGCAAACCGACTCAAAAACCTCCAGCTTTACTCCGTCGCATATCACCTATTCAGAGGCGATCTCTGCCTAACATACAAAGCTATGTCAAACCCAGAGCTGTTGGACATGCTCCACTTAAAGAAATCCCAATCCCTTCAAGCTACATGCTCTAGAGACCTAAACCTTGTCACCACAATAAACAGAACATGGTGGAGGGATAGATTCCTGTTCCAGAGACTTCCCATACTCTGGAACAGACTACCTATCTATGTTAAACAGAGCTCCTCATTAGCACTCTTCAAGAAAATTCTTGATGATTGGATAGGTAATGGGAAATTCACCCCAGGGATCACTTCTGTGGTTCTACTTGACAGGGGCACAGGAAAATAATTTTCTTGGGTGGCGAAAGTCAGGGTACCTTTTTGGCTATGCTTGTATAGGCCCTAGGGCCAATAGCCTGGTACCTACCTATGAACTTATAATAGAGAAAGAATGTATTATATTTAACACAGATGACCCAATTTGAGGAGTCTCTGACTGGGATAAATCTCAAATGGTAAACTACTAAGATAGAAAATAGATGGAAGATCACACAAATGGACAGCTTGCAAAACTGAATTCTAAAGCATCATTTCAATAAAGTCCAACTCCCTGAACTGTGGCCAAGACTAATGTTTGGTGAAGGTGTGCACTGAAGACTAACTGGACATCCCACAAGCATCTGTAACAGATATTCAAAAAAGTGCACACTGGAGATAGATAACAGAGTGGACTTTAATTATGACATTAGGTACTAAGTAACAGGCTTTCCACAGTAACAGACAACGCAGCTGACAATCCAGTTCAAAATATCAATTTAGCAACCATGAGAAAAAACTGCATTAACTTCCTGCACTTGTAAACTCATTTAGTTACCACCTAAAATGATCATGACTATTGAGAGCATGATGTGTAATTTCTCCCCTCCTTTCTGCCCCATGAAGAAAAGGGGAAATCTAGGTTCAGGGACAACTTGAAACCACTTCAGAAGAAAATATGGGTCACTCAATGTACACCCAATCAATGTAAAAGTTTCATTTTCAAATCAATTTATGAAGGCCTGAAACTCCAAGGTCCTGCACGCAGAAGTGACACCCATTATAAAAGTGTTTTCAAATAAACTTCAACAGTGGAATGGTAAGCCTCTCAAACATGAAATGCAGGACCCATGGAGGCCAGGAGTTCTTAAAAGGAGGGCACAGATTCACAACTCATTTAAGTAACTGTTTGACCAGCCATCAATGAACCACATCTATGTCCTACATAAGGTCATGATGCATGGAAATATCTGATATATGCAGCCTGATTATGGAATAACAGTGGATCATATCAATTAGGTCTCTGACATAGGTCAACATCACCAACTAACTGACTAAATGAGGAAGAATAGAATTCTGCTCCCCCCAAAAATGTGAAAAGTTTCCATTTGGAGGCATCTGCCTGCAGAGCGGAGGGCTTCACAGCACTCTAAACAACCTAGGAAATTCCAGCCTACAAACCCAACAGAATAAGAGTCTTGCCATAACAAAAGAAAAATCCAGAGGTAGAGTTACGTTGCTGCTCTACCCAAGGAGGATATCCTTGGCTTAAACAGGAGGAGTTACCAGTATCATCAAGGACACTGTGCTAAAACCATACTCCGTTTGTCCATCACTAGGTGAAGAGAATGAGGTTTGCTTTTTCTTCCATGAACTTTGCAATGACATATTAAATAACCATAAATGCAAACAAGAATCTCTCATGCCACAGGAAAGAGAATGCATGCACTACTACCTTGCCCCATTGCACCAAGAACAGGAGTAGAGCATTTTCTAGCGTGGCAAAAAAAGCCAGCATCCAGAATGTCACATTTCTACTACAGGACAAGATCAAAAGAATTGAAGCTAGTGGGAAGAACTCAGTCAAACCTTGTCAAATCATTATGGAGGGATTTCTTGTCAGGAAAAAATCAGCTGAAAAGTCTAGCACAAGTTTTACAGTCATGAATACAAATACTGAACTATGACTTGGAAGCAAAACATTGTGCACAAAAAAATCACTGAAACTATTAAAGCATTTTTATAGGTGGAGGGGGGGGGGGGGCACCCGTACTACATATAAATACTAACTCACAGAAGTAAGGGAAATTCTCCAAGATGTTGCAGTCTTGGACTTGGTAAATAATCAAAGGTATTAACACTTTGTGTTGCTCTTTAGAAGTATTAAATTTCTGGTGTTAAAATAAACAAAAGGATTTCCAGATATTTTTGCTGACAAAGTGGACCAGAGATGAGCTTGTCTTCCTATTCAAAAGTGTAGCTTCAGGCAGAGGTGGTGCATTTTTACCATCCATTACTTCAAGTATATGGATGTTCTCTGGCTGGTGATACCAAGTGATGACTTGCAAGTCAAGCCAGAATTTATAATGAAAACATGGGTTACCAAGCGTATTAAGTTTCAGTCTTCAAGCACCTGACTAAATTCAGCGTTGTTTTTACTGTAATCTCTCAAAAAAGATTTGTTTGTTCTACCAGGTGACTTGATATCTGGCAGTCGGCATAGAAGGTTAAGGCTATGAGTTACAGTTCATATGGTTCTGGATTTGATTCCCTTAGCCCTCAATGCCTATTGTGTGACGTTCAGCAAGTCACTTAACAACACAGTGCTCCCAGGTTGCTCCTGAAAACGGACTGTGTGTGCAGTGAGCTTACCTAGTTAATGAGCACCATCATTATTCTCGTTTACTTGCAATATGACAACCAACATCTTTTCTAATTTAGCAGCACTACACAGTGCTGATATACAACTGTTAGCTACTTTAAACTTTGCATGTTAACCAACTAACATTTTGGTGAGAAGACCATCATGTTCATATTCACCGCTGCCAAGTCATAACTGTAGTAGAAAGTATGAACCTCCTATGTAGAGAATGACATTATTTTACCTCCTTTCATGATGCCAGGTGCATCTCCCATATATTATATGAAGGGGTTCTGGAACGAGAGGTTTTAACTAGATTATTCAAAGCACTATTATATCCAATTCACACAGATAAGTTCAAACACCAAGCTCTTTAACTTTCTTATACCCCCTGCATTAAGACGAGCCACATACAGTGCTCTGTTTGCAGAGGTGCACTATGAAAGACTCAGGGAGTGAGGCCTAAGGCTAGCTTCTTCATTGTCAGCTTTGTGAAACATGAATTCAACACATCAAATGACCCGGATGAAAATCAATCAGTAGAACCTAGCATATGCTGCACCCTAAGACTATCCTCTCAAATTATGAGGGAAAGAATTCAGCACTGGTAAAGTTCAGAGTACATCCTGTGGCTACACAAGGAACACAGGAAAGGAGGCTGAGAGAGTCATGAATTACCAAAGCACAGTCACTATCTGAGACATATGCAGGAAAACAGAATCAATGTGTAGATCCATTTTTATGGAAATTTGTATTCTGCTCCTTTGAACACAGAACCCACCTCTTTGTTGATTCTCTGCAGGTATTCCAATTTCCTCCCAAACACATGACTGCATACTGTTAATTCTCTACATAAGTTAAATGTTAATTTAGCAGCCAGGGACATGACTAGGTTTGAAAGGATCAGTCCACTTCACTGGTTAACAAGTGATCAAATATATTCAAAAACAAAGTCCCTTAAACTACTAGAACTGTATTCTCTTATGGGTATGTACTTTGGCAAAGAAATAGATTCAAATCAGGAGCACAGGGTGACAAGAACTCGATACAGTTAATTTTCTTACAGCACAAAGTCAGGATTACAGGCAGGCAAAGCACCTCTGAAATGCAGAAGATAATTCTTATATTTTAACTACAAAGTATAGATGAGACACATCATTCACAAACTCAATAGTATGATCTCTCAGCATCTCCAAGATCAAGTAATACAAGAGGAAAACTATTACTTCATGAAACAGGAACATACGTTAACTGCAAGCTATTTCAGTCTGCATAGCTTAAAATGCATCCAGAGTGGAACAGTAAAAATGTCAGAAACTAAGGCATGCTAGTATCAGACACTTAGCAGGCATAGCAAGGAACCTAAAATAGTCTGATCACAATTCTGGGTACAGCATGAACACAGCTACAAAAAAGGTCAATGTTCAAGTCGATCAATACTTTTAGACAAGCAGCAATTTATGAGCAATTTCCTCTTCAACTTAGCTCATGATCAGTAACAAATAAACACAAGAGTCACAGGTCACGGAGAGCAATAGAGATAAAAATCATCTGGCAAATTCCTTTAAAAACAGGATGGTGATGAAAGAGGGGCTGTTCTAAATGGGAAATTATCACTAAGCAATGAGAAGAACCAAAAGCAATTGTTAAAGGACAAAAAATAAAACAGTACCTTACACACTTTAAGCAAATGGTTATAAAAAGAAGACATTTAGTACAGTTTCAAAGAAGTAAACATTATTCTGACCCTGAATTTAGTAAATTCTTAGTTTATTAGGACAGCACAGTAGTTCAAAAATCCTATTCTAATGGACAGCCAACTCAAACACTGATTAAGCTGATCAGTAAACAAGCATTAATGAATACCAAATTGTAAACGTAAACATTCTGAACTACAGCAACAAGGCAAAAAGACAGAAAACAAGGAAGAGAGAAATTATTATAGGTAGTGTCCATCATACAAAACAATGACATAAAATTAATTCTAAAGTGTAGCATGCGATTGAAGTTATTTTCACCAGGTACAAACAACCAATACATAAAATTGCACAGCTGGTAGAATGAGTAAGTGAAATCTTGAAGACAGTATGGTTATCTCCTACTAAGATTTTTATCTTGCAGGAATAGAAAGTAAAGAAAAAAGTAGTAATAGAGTTTTAAGAGCAGGAAAAAAATGAAGAAATCCTAAAATATAGAAAAATAAAGCAGAGTGGTAGAACAGAGCATAGGAGTTTATGAGGTGGTATACACCAATAATACACAGTACAAAAATAAATAATGGCTGCACATCAAGAAAAAATAGAAGTGCCACTGCAAATAAACTTCTTAAGCACAAAGAAAAATACAACTAGAAAAAACTAATGTAAAAGGAGAAACACTGCAAAGATAAAAACAGTTTTTAACATCAAGTAAGTGCTTTTGCACCTAACCCTGGTGCTTCATCAGACCAATAGTTATAAAACACAGCACTTTAAATACATAAAAACAATTTTAAATTAATTAACTCATCAGCATCAATATAAAAAACAACCTATCAAAATAACTATTTAAGAAGGTGTGTACCTTATCACATGACCATAAATCACAGAAGCTCAAAATCAAAATATATATACATGTATAAAAAAATAAACTGAATGATCAAGTAATATAAAAAATCTTTAATACAAATATACAAATTCTATACGACTAACTAAAACAATACTATTGAAGTGGGTGTGCTTTTAAGTACAGTTTAATAAAAAATCATCTCATTTAAACTGGGAGATGAGTCAGCATGTAATTTAACTATCCACCTAACCTCATGTTAAATTACATGCTGTCTGTGATGACTCTGACTGCTTTGGTGTAGGGATGGAGAAAGGGGAGACCTAGATTTAAGGAAATCTCTTGTCTCCAAAAAAATATGTCTCTTCTGACAAACTGTAGTACTGGGATTTGAAACGATAAAGGGTGTTGGATGCTAGGACCAAAGAAATTTTAGATACCACTATACCTTTCTCATGTAGAATCTTGCTAGGGGTATCATGAGAAAAATAGATGCCATGAGACCCAAAATTCTTTGGCATTCCCTCACAGTGATCCATGCCTGAGTGGAAAACATTAGAAATTGATCTAAAGATCTACTTTTTCCTATGGAAGAAAAGCTCTTTGAACTGAGGAACACAATACTGTGACTGCCGTGGCTGAGTGCTTGGATTATTTTTGTTTCTACCTTTCATACTTAACCACTCTTAATCCGAGTTTACAATGTTTTTATCTACTTTTGAATGTTATCTTGGAAGCCCAACTTGTGCAAGAGATTTCTCACCCAAGATAGAGAGATTCCTAACATCGTGAAAAAGTCTGCATGAATAGGCAAGGTACTCTAAATACAGAAAAATGTGGATACCCTGTAGAATGCAATGAGCTATAACTGCAACTAGACACTTTGTGAACACACTGGATGCAGTGGATGGTCCAAACGGCAAGGTAGAGAACTGATAATGCAATCTAGACAAAAAAATTAAGAAACGCCTGAAGTCTAGATGAATAAGGATATGATGATAAGCATCTTTTAAGTCTAGTGTTACCAGGAAACTTGAAAGACAGAGGAGGCAACAAGCTGTGAAATAACATCATTTTGGGTTTGGGCACTATCACAAACAGGTTTAGAAAAGAAAGATCCAGTACTGGTCCTCCAAGCATTTTCTTTCAGGGGGTTTTTTTTGTTTGTTTTTTTGGCACTAAGAACACCCTTGAATAAAATCGCTTCCCCACCTGAGAAGGAGTAGCTGGTTCTATCACTCCTTGGGACAGCATGTGATGAAGAACAAGAGGAAACAAATTTTCGGACGTATTTCCTCCCACTGCAATCTGTAACTCTGTTGAATGATTTTTAGAACCCATTTGTCTGAAACAATCTGTTCCTAAACAGAAAAATAGAAATTCAGACTTTCTGGAAGAGAATAGGAGCCAGGGTGGTAGGGGGTTACAAAGTCTCTTGAATTCACTCAGACTTGTTGGACTGTCCTTAGTTTTGGGAGGTTTGAGACTTCTTTTTGGAATGCTCTTGCCAATTTTTCTGAAACGTGAGTTTACCTGAATTCTGTTGAGACTATTTATTGTTTATTGTCAAATCTGGATGACGAGAAAGAAAATCCCTTGGACAATTTGGAAAAGGAGAGCTGAAAAATCTTAAGAGATTCCCTGGATCAGCTTGCCTCTTTCATCATAGTTTTTGATCCCTTTTTCAGCAGAGGGGCCAAACACTAAATCTCTAAGGAAGAATTTAAAATCTCATGGTTAAATAATCTGGGAGGGTCTGAGAATGCAGCCAAGCAAACCTCATTAAAACAGTACTAGTGGCCACAGACAAGTATCAGCAGAATCATATACACATTGCAAACAATGAGTAGTATCCTGTGCAATAGAAGAAAATAAGTTATTTAGAGCAGTTTTTCTCCACAAGAAGAAATTATAGGTAAAATATTCCTTAGTGGAGTTAACTAAGGCTGTAGCTGCTGGGTCAGGTTTGGGAATAGTGTATAAACATTTAAAAGACAGAAACTTTAAACATCCTATCTGCCTTTTTAGAAACCGCTGGCTGACTATCAGGAACATTGCACGCACACACATCCTCTAAAGCAGACAGGACAGGTGGGATAAGAGTAGCTTCTGGAAAATCCTTCTGTAACAACTCATAGTATTTTCTGAGGGACTAAGAAACCTCGGTGTTCTCCCACTGAAACATTCTAGCAACATTCTGAACTACACTTATATACATCAGAATCAGAATCACATTTATTGGACAAGTATGCACGCATATAAGGAATTTGACTCTGGTTTCAGTGACTCTCCAAGAATGGATTACACAAATGTCATACATACAACTATTACGAACAAGACAAACGACATACATACAACTATTAAGAACAAGACAAAAAAAAGTAAACATACATATACATACAAGGTGCAAAGTGCAAGTCAGTGCAAGAAATACTGAATAAACTCTGAAAGAAACAAGTATTAACAATATGTAAACAATACTGCAGAATCCTCAGAGGCTAGGGAAAAAGAATACCCCAACCTAATAAGCTGAGTTAATGGTTTATGAACTTGATGGCCTGTGAAAAAAAATGTTCATTTATCTGCTTGTTTTGGTGTGTATTAATCTAGAACACCTGGCTGATGGCAATAGTTCAGAAAGATGGTGGCCTGGATATGAAGCATCGGTGATGATCTTCCCTGCCCTTTTCATCACTCAGGAATAGCTCAGGTCCTGTAAGGAGCGCAAACTAACACCAATAATATTTTCAGCAGACCTGACTATTTGATGTAACCTATTTCTGCGATGATTAGACAGAGATCCAAATCGCACTGTTATGGATTATCTAAGAACAGACTCAATGACTGTTTTATAGAACTGAATCAACAGTTCCTGTGGGAGGTTGAATTTCCTCAGCTGTCGCAGAAAGTACATTTGCTGTTTTGCCCTTTTTATGATGGACCCTACACTGGTCTCCCACTTCAAGTCCCAGAATATTATAGATCCCAAAAACTTGAAGGATTCCACAACTGATGCAGCAGTACTAAATATAAAGAGGGGGGATAAAGTCCATTGTCATCTCCACAGTTTTAATAGTGTTCAGCTCCAGATTATTCTGACTACACCAAAGTGCCAGCTGCTCAACCTCCCATCTGTATGCAGACTCATCACCATTCCTGATGAGCCCGATGATAGTTATATTGTCTGCATATTTAATAAGTTTGACAGAGGGGTCCATAGAGGTGCAGTTATTAGTGTAGAGGGAGAATAGCAGTGGGGAGAGCACACATCCCTGGGGGGCACCTGTACTGATCATGCGACAGCTAGATGTAAATTTCCCCAGTTTCACTGCTGTTTCCTATTGGTTAGAAAACTGGTGATCCATTGACAGGTGGAAGCAGAAATGGAATGCCGCCTAAAACCTATTAACTTAATAACAACACACAAAACTATGCTCATCTTCAAATATTAAAGCTTTACCCTCCTAACAGGAACAAATGCGTCAAACTGACAGCCACACTTGCAGACTTCAGTTAACCTAAAAGAAAGGTTATCCATGCTAAGATGCCTGGTGCAGCCTGTGCTAAGTGCTGTCTGGTTTTGTCATATCTTTACAACTCTACCAGCTGGAAAAACACGAACACTTTCAGAGAACATGATCTCCTAGCCAATTTCACTTTATCCAATTGTCCCCTTGGAGACATGAAGACCAAAGCATATGCTTATACGCTAGAAAAAAAGCCTTATAATATTCAATATTCATTTACTTGCTTTCTATTAAAACTTATTACTAGATCAAGCTAAGGGCCTTAATCCAGTCATTTCCTCAAGCGCAAAATGAGAAAAAGCACATTAAAATTTCTTTTGTCATGCTCTTTTAACCAGACTTTTTTTTTTTACATTGCACTGCCTAAATATGTTAAAAGTGAACAAGGAGAAAGAGAGAAGGGAGAAAGAAAAAACAAAATACAGGAGCTCCTCTCTACAACAGTACCCCCATTACAATTAACTGGGAAAACTTTACTTTATACCATGCAAAGAAAATCATTCACCATAAAAAAATAGTACTAGTAAGAAAATCTTTGTTTTATTTACAGTTAACTTTCTCCCTCCCGTTCCCCTAAGTATTTTTCCGAATATTATTGACATGAAGTAGGGCATACACGTTAGAGTCCCTCACAAGTCTAATAAAGTCCAATACATTCCAATATTTCAGATTTTCTTGTTCTGTCATATTTCAGAAATATAAGTATTGCTTTGTAATCCCACATTTGTCAATTTACAAGTTACTGGTTTTACTTCTGTTCATCATCTCCCATATTCTGTCTCTGCTTTACTTCCAACATACTTTCGATTCTTCTAGTCAACTCTTATGCTCCCTTCCTTCTCTCCAGCATTTTTAGTTGAAAATATTTTAGATAGCTGGGTACAGCAGTTTGAATCTCACGCCTGCTTCTCGACATTCCCTGAACAGTGGAATAAATTTACTCCTCTTCTGCCTGATGTACAATGAGTAATCATTCCCCACAAATACTCTGCTGTCTCCCACTTTTAGTACTTTGTCCCTCTGCCAAAGTTTTGTCTGAATCAGCTCCTTCTGCTGGTAGGATTGCATCTTTACTATTAAAGGTCCACATTTCTATCTCATAGTCAGGTTTGAATCTTATGCATGATGTGCCTTTTCAATTAACAACTCCTGCTCTGGAATACCAGTCTAGTTGCTTATCTGTGTTTTGATAACATTAATACATTCTCTTCCTTCCAGCTTCTCTGGTACAGCTGAAAACCTCAGGTTTTCCCTATGTGCTCTGTCCTCCAATTCTATTATTTTTAATAATATCTCTTCTTGAGTAGTTTCATATTCAGCCAGCTTTGTCTTCATTTTGATCTCTGATTTTTGTAGTTTTATCACCTCATCTGAATGTCTATTTAGAGCTTTTTCTATTTCTTCCAGTCTTTTGTTGTTCGAGTTGATATACTCCATCAGTGTTTTGTTTATTATAATCAGGTCTGTGTGCAGTTGACTTATGCTTTCCTCTAGTTTACTGGAAGTCATGTCTGGAGTCTGCACTGCTTTTTGCTGAAAATCTGGAGTACTTTTCCCAGTCAGTGTTTTTTCCTCACCATTTGTAGCTGATTTCCTTCAGGTCCTCTGTATTTCTTTTTTCCTGGCATCCAGGCAGTGCACTTACTAGCCAGTTACTGAAATTTCCCCCCAAACACAAAAGTCCACTGGCCTTCTCTACTGAGTTTATGTTTTCACACTGGGAGGGCTAGAATTAATCAGTTTCTCAATGTGTGGCCATCTTGGAAATCCCGTAAATCTGTGACATGTTGAGTTTTTGCTGGGTGTTATGATTTCTTCCAATATTTCAAAGATTTGTAGTTGTGAACTGATGATCCTCTAAATTGCTTGCAAGTGTGCATGTTTTATGTCTGTGTGGGTGCCTTTGGGTGCATCAGCATGAGCACATGCATCATAAAATAAGCCGACGCCATGCTCACAATGAGCTTCTATGCCTTGTGCCATCTAAATCCCAGGACATGTTCTGCACATCCGCAACCCTGCACTAGACTAACTAGGTACTAGAAAGAATTAATATAGAGAGTCCTGGACAGAGAGTGGGTAGTATATTACATAAGTCAATACTCTAAGTACAGACTTGTGAACAGACAGAAGACCTTACTTCCTAGTCTTTTCTGAAACTGTTGTTGGTACTGTCAGAGGTACTATGATGGGGTGAGACTGAGGAATTTAGCAGGTTGTTAAACTAGGAATTAAATGCCAATTTTTGGGCTAAGATGTCAGTTTAGAAAAGGAATACAGTTCTGGAGAGTTGAAGGGGGTTAATTAGAGATAACCCTCCCCTTACAAATAAGCAATAAAAAGCAATTTGCAGAAATGGATGATCAGAAATAGATTTTCCATATCACAAGCATATCACAAGTAGAACAATGCCAGGAAGAAGTATTAACCAGCAAGGAAATAGTGTTTACAATAAGGACTCACTGACTAGGGGGACACATGCCCTAACAATAAGGAAGGACAATGCAGATTCTGTATCATGGTAAAACAATACCATACTGCAGGCTTGGGAATAAATTAAAGCCAAAACTTCACTGTCTTTTCTGATACCATTCTTGGTGCTAAGAGAAGGACGAGACAGGTATTTAGAAAGAAGTTAAATGGGCAATGATGTGCCCATTTTGTGGTGGACTAAGATGACACTTTAGTAAGGAGAAAGTACAGTTTTGTACCTACCATAAATGTAGATGTTTGAGTGTTCACCCTGCTGCAGTCATCACACTTGGGTTATCCTGCCGTCAGGCGTCCCGCAGTCGGCCCGAGTTCCAAAGTCTTGGTCCAGAGTCGGTTGCTGTCGCTTCTTCCCTGACGTCAGAGCGCCAGGGGTATACAAGAGACATCCGATGCCATTTTCTTCAGTTTTTCTTGCCCCAGATGTCAGGTGCCCCCAATAGGTAGGCAAAAAATATATATATAGTTAGATAAAAATAAAACAATACCTTTAGGCACAAGCAAATACACCACAGAGGTTGAATAGGATAGAGTGGTATAGATAAGTTCAGCTAGTTCAGAGGGGATTGAGGGAGGGTAACCTGGACTGCAGCAGGGTGAACACTCGAACATCAACATTTATGGTAGGTACAAAACTGTACTATGTTCATCGTGTTACCCTGCTGCAGTCATCACACTTGGGCTGAATCCCAAAACTAAGGATGGGAGGTGGAGTTAAACAGGGTTAGAAGGAGCTAGTAAACCCTGCAAAACTGCAGTGGCAAAAACCAGCTCTGGTCTTAGAATATAGAGGTAAGTGATGGTGTTTGGTGAATGTGTGCACTGAGCTCCAAGTTGCAGCTTCCAGAATATCCTTGGTTGGCACTCCCCTGAGAAAGGCTGCTGATGTAGCTGTAACCCTGGTGGAGTGGGACCTAATGTTAGCAGGTACCGGGTTTCCCATGATGCGTGTAGCAGGAACATATGCAATGCCCTATCCATTTAGATATGGTCTGTTTTGAGATAGCTTTTCCTTGTGATCCTGTAGCATAGGCTACAAAGAGCTGGTCAGAATTTTTGAAAGCCTTAGTTTTATCCAAGTAGTAACGTAATTGCCTGTGAATGTCCAAAGAGTGCAAGAGTCTTTCTCCTTTGTTCTGGGGATTTGGAAAAAAGGTGGGCAAATGAATGGTTTGGTTTAGGGCCACACTGGATACCACCTTTGGCATAAAGGAAGGGTTAGTTCGTAGAGAGACTCTGTCTTGATGAAAAATGAGGAAAGGCTCCACTGCCATTAGTGCCTGCAGCTCTGAGACTCTTGTAGCTGAGGTTATTGCAAGTAGCAGGGCAGTTTTCCATGAAAGAAATTTTAAATCAGCTGAAAAAGCAGGTTCAAAGGGCGGCAGTGTAAGCTTTTCCAGAACAAAGTTGAGATCTCAAGTAGGTGTTGTTGCTCTCCTTGGCGGTCTTATGTTCTTAGCCCCTCTGAGGTACTGTCTTAGGAGTGGATGTGAGAATAAAGGAGGATCCGTGTTGTAATGAGCTGAAATTGCTGAGGCGTGGATCTTAATAGATGAAAAGGAAAGACCTTTGTGCAACATCTCAGTTAAATATTGTAGAATCTGAGGAATGTTTGGATCAAGGGGATTTTGGCCTTTAGCCTGGTTCCAGGCACAAAATCTTCTCCATTTGTCTGAATAGGTTTTCCTGGTGCTGGGTCTCCTGGCCTCCAGAATGACATCCATAACTGCTTTGGACAGAGGTGTTGGCTGGTTGTTTAGATAATTTGCCATGCAGCCAGGTTTAAAGTCTTGAGCTGGCTGTGTAGAATACGATTGCCTCGCTGGGTGAGCAGGTGAGGAATTTGTGGTAAAGTCCATGGTGGGCCATGGGCCATGTTCCTTAAAATTGGATACCAATGCTGGCGTGGGCAGTCTGGTGCAATGAGTATCATTTGTGGCCTCTCTAATCTGACTTTCAGCATTACCTTTGCTAGAAGAGGCAGTGGAGGAAAGGCATACACTGTTAATGTTTTCCAAATGAATGAGAGGGCGTCCACTTTCCAAGCTTGTCTATGGAATGTCCTTGTGCAAAATTTTTGAAGTTGGTAGTTTTGGGGGCTTGCAAACAGATCCGTGTCTGGACATCCCCATTTTTGAGCTATCATTGCAAATACTTGTGGATCTAGTTTCCACTCGTGTGGATCCATGATGTTGTTTCTGCTTAGGTCGTCTGCCAATGTGTTTTTCTTTCCTGGCAGGAATTGTGCTTGTAATTGAACCTTTTAAGACAGTGCAGTGTTCCACAAGGTCATTGCTTGCCTGCATAGAGGGTAGGAATGTGTGCCCCCTTGCTTGTTTATGTACCACATTACTGTGGTATTGTCTGTCTTTATTATTAGTTGTCCTGGGTGTAAGAGGTTCTTGAAAGCTGTTAGGGCATTCTGTACTGCTAGCATTTCTTTTTGATTGATATGCAGATGCCTCTGATCTGTAGTCCATTTACCCTGAATGCACTGTCCTGCCATGTGTGCTCCCCAGGCATAGCCCGATGCATCTGTTGTCATAGTTTGCCTGGCTGTGGGTAAGGTGAAAGGCTGACCCTTGTTGAGCTGACATGCCTGTGCCCACCATAGAAACTCCTGTTGAAGGCAGGAAATGAGTGGTATCATTGTTTCCAAGCTCTGGCTGTGCTGAGTCCATACGCTTTTCAGGTACCATTGTAATTTCCTCATATGCAGTTTTGCAAATGGTATTAGTAGTATGCAAGATGCCATGAATCCCAAGGCCTGCAGAATTTTTCATGCAGGGAGTTGGGTTTTTATTGCCATTATTTTGAAATATTGAGTCAGCTGTTGTTTCTTGTCTGGCATGAGATAAGCCATCTGGGCCATTGTATTCAAGCTGGCACCCAGGAATATTATGTTTTGTGAGGACACTAGTTTTGACTTCTTTTCGTTTACTGTGTACCCTAGGCAACTTAGAAGGTGTTTGACAAATGCCAGATGCTTTAAAAGAATGTCCTTGCTTTCTGCTTGAATAAGGCAGTCACCCAGGTATGGATATACTTGAATTCCTCTGTCTGCAGTATGCAATTACTGTTGCCAGGCAATTTGTGAAGACCCTGAGTGCAGTAGATAAGCCAAAGGGCAGTGCAGAGAATTGATAATGCGTCGAATCTGCAATGAAGCGGAGGTATCTTCTGCAATTTTGTCTAATAGGGACATGCAGGTATGCCTCCTTGAGGTCCAACGTTACTAGCCAAGCATTCTTGCCCAGCATGGGAAGAAGCTGCTGTAGTGTTAGCATCTTGAATTTTGGTACTTGCAGATAGGTATTCAGAATTGAAAGATCCAGAATGGGTCTCCATGCTTTGTCCTTTCTTGGGACTAGAAAGAGTCTTGAGTAAAATCCTTGTCCTTGCTCCTGTGCAGGTACCTGTTGAATGGCTCTCATGTCCATGAGAGCTGTAATTTGCTTTTGTGCCTCTGCCCATTGATTTGGTGGCAGGTTTGGCATTCCTTTTATCCTTGGTAAGGTATGAAATTGGAATCTGTACCCTTGAGAGAAAATGTCTAGAACCCATTTGTCTTTTGTGATGATGTGCCAGTTGTCTGCAAAAAATGCTAATTTTCCTCCCAAGGGAGCTGCCAGGAAAGATTTGCTTGGTAGTTTGAGGATTGAGTCATTGTGTTTGTCTTCTGCTAGCCTGGGGCCTGACTTCTCCTCTTTTCTGGGTAGCAGTACCCCATTGGCGAGGTTTGTAAGGGCCTTGTGACTGACCTCTGCCCCTTGGGCGTCTGTATTTGCCTCTCTGTGATCTGTCAGAAGCTGGAAAGGACCAGTTTTTCGTTGGCCAATTTCTGCTGAAACGAGGGGGTTGTACCTGCAAAAAATCCTTGACCGTCTGCATAGACTTTGCCCTATCCTCCATTTTTTTTAAAACCTCTTCTGCTTTGACACCAAATAATACATCCTGCTATAAAGGTGCATCCAATAATTTTGCTTTAACATGATCAGGAAGGGTTTGTTCTTTTAACCAAGCATGTCTACGTATGACAGAACCAGTAACAGCTGCTCTACAGGAAGCTTCCAATGAATCAAATCCACATTGTAAAGTATGTTTGCCCACCTGTTCAGCTGCATGCAACAGATCCTGCATTTCCTTGAATTTAGACTGTTCAGTATGTGTGCTCATTTTTTGTTTTAATTGAGACATTAGGAATTGCTGATATTTCAGCATGTGAAACTGACAATTTAATGCTCTCATAGCAAGAGTTGCTGAGGTGTATATTTTCTTTCCCCATCTATCTAGGGCTCTGGAATCCCTTTCAGAGTGCACAAGATCTTTAGCCATAGTAGCTTTAGCTCCCTTAGGACCCTGGTTAATTGTTTCCGGGTCAGCCACAGGGCTTTTATAAAGGAATTTGTGTGAGTCATGTACTCTGTAGTATCCGTCTGGTTTGGCTGGAGCAGGAGGTAGAGAGTCTGGATTTAGACTAGACTCCAAGCAAACATAATCCACAATATCCAAAACTGGAGGGATAGCAGAGGTCTGTGCTGGGGTAGTAAAAGGAACTCTCTGAGCCTTTTCTTAGAATCAGAGTAGCCCTGGCCTTCCAAGTGGAAATGTTCCCTCATGGTATGTAAAGTTTCCCCAAAGGAGTAGTCTTCAGGGGGAGATGCTGAGGGAATAGAGTCTTCAGCATCAGAGTCTTCATAAGGTGGAAAAGTGTAATCCTGTTCCTCAGATGAATCTGAGGAAACTGAAACCTGGTCAGAGGAAGCATAATCCTCCTCTTGTCTTGGTCTTTTATCAGAAGGGGGATGGGAACCCCTGATTAGGGTAATCAAATCTTCAGCCATCTTAAGCATCTGTTTCTTAGGCATGGGGCCTTGAACTGTAGACTGATGTACAGTCTTCTTTGGTTTTAAAGGAGTTTTAAGCTTAGCATAAGATTTAATGGTGAGTGTAGTCGTTCTGAAGACACCTTCTGCAACCGAAGGGGTTTCCACTGTACTGGGGTCTACTTCTGCTCTGGTGTCAGAAGGGCCTAATGAAGATGGCTGCGTCGGCCTAGTAGACTCCGCTTGAGAATCCGCAGCTGTCTGGGGTTCCAGTTCTGCGGTCGTCAGGGACTGCGTAGGCGCCTCACTGAAAATCAGAGAACCGGCGACAGGCCCAGCAGAGGCCTCGCAGTCTGGCTTGCTCCTAGGCTGCCTGTCCTTATCCTTGCGTTTTTTATGCGTGCCCGTCGTCGGCTGCTCCGACGGCATGATATAATTAAATTTCCTACCAAAGTAATGTCGTGCGAAGTCAAAACGGCATTTGATAGTTCGTTTATTAAACCTAGCACAAAACCGACAACTGTGACGTTGTGGTCTGGGCCTAGGCAAGGAATACAATACGAATGGAAGTTCTTATGAGGTATTTGCTTCCCACAAGAAATGCAATTGTTAACTTTTTCTGACATCGGACTGAGACAAGAAAAGGTTCCCCAACGGGGTACTTAGCTTTATTGAAGACTTCGGACTGAAATTCGAATCGAAAATCTCAGGTGTCGGCCGACCGGCACTTGCGAACTGCTTCGGGCACCGCGCGGCAAGAAAGACTGAAGAAAATGGCGTTGGATGCCTCTTATAGACCCCTGGCGCTCTGACGTCAGGGAAGAAGTGACAGCAACCGACACCAGACCAAGACTTTGGAACTCGGGCCGACTGCGGGACCGCCTGACGGCAGGATAACCCAAGTGTGATGACTGCAGCAGGGTAACACGATGAACATCCTTGCAATACAATTTTAAAATGAGTGGAATGAGAATACGGCCCAAAGAAAAAGACAAAAGTGCAACATTTTCATCAGAAAAATAAAGTGTCAGAAGAAAGAAACAATAACAGTAATTATGTAAATCTTGGGTGTTTAGCAGCACAGCAGGCAAAAAAAATAATGTGAAGATCTAAGGCAAGATGATGAAGCAGGGGCTCAATAATTATTTTCAGCTTGAAAAAGATTACAATAAGTACACAAAGGCACACATAAGCAAGAAAATAAGGAGTTAAACACAGTAACTGATCTATATTAACATTGGGCATCTCATTGGTAACAATGGGATTTCCATAATGAGAAATCTACTCCCTATGTGCTACCTTATTTTGTCTCCTACTTACTCCTATGTATGTTTATTAAAATTGGCATTGTCCATATCTACACCCCTGAAACAGACAGCATAGCTTAAGTAGTCTGTGTTATGTCACGACAACCATATTGGCAATCATTATTTTCTTTTACTTACATTTGTAAGTGGGTTAGGGGGTGCAGACCCTTTAAACCCCACCAAGCCAAATCTAAATGGAAGGGTTAAGGATGGAATATGGACCCCATTAGACATGGAATGCACAGAAAAATATGTCAATTTCATTACTTAGGGATATGTATCATAAATCACAAGCAAACCCTTCAGTTTAAAATCACTTAAATGGCATGGCATCCACTCAATGCAATTTAGGTGGAGTAGGTACTGCAAATAGGTCTAAAAGAATTACCATGAATGTTCATAACACCATTCTTTAAAGATGTGAATGTTATCCACAATGTAAGATTTTAGCTACTGTATAACAGTACATTTTGTTTCACAAAGGAAGGGTTATGCCCCTCCTTCACCCACCTGGCGCAGTGGTACAACCTCCAAACATTAAATAAATATGCTACATCTCATGTTGAACACACTTACAGAAGAGGGAATACATGCACTTCCCTTTCTCCAAGTTGATGCTACCTTGGAGGTAGTATACTTAGAAACTGGGGACTGGAATTGTAAGTGGCACAGCTCACCTGCAGAAACACTGTACACTAATGAATTGCAGAGCTACAACTACAACAGTCAAATGGGTTGGCAGGAAGTTCAGGTCAGTAGGTCAAGCATAGGTAAATACATTACTGGTATTCCAATGTAGCCTTAAAACCTCCTGGAAGCTACAGCTTCATGCTTAATTTTAACATTTACAGTTATTTTAAATAACCATATTAGTCTCCCTTATTCTTAAATATATTATGTTTTTGCATAAAGGTTCATTGTGCAACATCTGGCCCAGTCTATTTTTCTCTATCTCAGTACACACTTTTTTGTGCTCCAGATAATCTCTGAACTCAGTGCATTATTGCAGAGATCAGTTAACCCAAATGTAAATGGAATCTGACATAGTTATAAGGAAAGCTTTCAATCAAGCCATACTACAATGCTACTTTAATATCTTCCAGAAGACATTTTGTTTTCTGATTACTCATTTTTTGCTTTATGCAACTCCAGTAAAAGGCAACACCTGGTATGTCAGTCAGACGTGAAATGCAAAGCTGATTTTTATATATCAGAAAACTAGGCATGTTTTACACCCCCATTTATTTTATTTTTTACATACACAAGATATCCCACTGATCTTGCAGAGTAGCTTGTAAACTATTTGGTCTACATGTTAACCATGTCTGCATTAGCCCCAGTCAGCTTTGATGTTTGTAAGTGAATGAATAAATCAGAAATGAGACATAACCGAAGACTGAATACAGCACAATCTTGTCTGTCTACTTATGAATAATTTTCAGCAGCTGTTATGAAAATATGCAGACTGAGACTTCTCTGATCAACTTCGTATAAAAGGCTGCGTAACCTGTTAGTAACACACATTCTTTCCATTGTATGATTAGCTTACAGTTTGCATCCCCTTTCACTCTAATAACTCCAATCACGAAAGCAAGTTTTGTAATAAACAAGAACTAGAAGGCTTGTCAGTGCTGACACTGCTACCTTCTTTGTTTCATCAAATAAAGCTATGGTTAACTACTTCAAATCAGCACTGTTCACTTCAAAAATATTCTTTCTAGGGATTTGAATTATTTGTTTGGGGAAACTGTTCCTAAAACAGAGAGAAATACTTTTCAGCAGAACTGAATCCAGATGGTGTGTGCCCAAGAGTTAAATGCAAACTTCATTTTGGGGGCAATGCTCTTCCCAACTTTCTGCAGTTCAATGTTCACCCCAATAATACAGAATACACCTTACCCTTGTTTGCTCCTGCCTCTTCTGCCACACTGATCTTGATATGTACACGTATTCCTTGATGTAATATTTACCCATATCCAACTTCTATTCATTAACCTTAGGAACGGTAAATCACTGGAGAAAAAGTTTTTTAAGAGAGGTTTTCAAAGCATTAGTTATGTACTGATAAATATTTTCACTTGTTAATCAGGGTAATCCATTTGAGCTGAAACTCATTTTCAGTGGAGGCTCAGAGAGATAAGTTCCAATTCACAATAAACATTTTGGAATGATAAAAAAATATATACAAAGGGCATAATGTACAGAAATTGAATCTTACAACACATTCATACAAAAGGGAACTCCCCATACATGATACGGTATTATTATGCAAAGTATAGTGAGGCAACAGATTCATGATTACAACATTGCTGTACATACAAACTCATCTTAAATATGCACATTGCATAGTGAAGTGTTTTGTTGTTTTCAAGTATATTACTGGTCACTGTGAGATTACAACTATAGTACGGAGAAGTAATTTAGATCTAATTCAGTAATTCACAGCTACAATCCGGAAATGATTCCATTTGAAGGTATTCAGTATCCCAATAGATTTGAGATAATTAGCATAACAGAAGTGGTTTAAAGTGGGAGAAGAAATTTTATAAAGCAGTTTTTATGTCAAGCAAAGAAACAAGAGACTGAGGAGACAGGCTAGTTTCTATAAAGAGTATATGGAATGAATACTAAGGAGGACATGATCCCAGACAATAACAGACCAAGAGTGATCACTTGCCATAGGTGAGTAATTTGTGTGGACGTAGTTAGGTTACTTTCTATCAGAGTTATGTACAATTACAGTTCTAGGTGGATATAAAATGTTTCTTATGTTTTCCTACAATTTCTTGAGATGTGTCTCAGCTTCAAGTCTGGGGGTACAGAATTCCGCAGTTTAATGACATACTGAGTAAAGAGAGTTGTCATGGTGATTATACACTTTCTTTAATTATGATTATTTGATGAAAGTTATAAGATCAAATAGGTCTAGTTGGGATATATTTTACAAACAGATTTGATGTTATAGGACACTTACCAAGTTTAAATATTAAGTTGTACACAATTTTTAGTTGAAAAAAATGTGAAAACTCAGGCAAGTTGAGTTTCTGTAGTTCTGTATAGTGGTAAGTTTTAGTTGGAAATTTAGCGAGTCAATTTAGCAATTTTACTGCAACTTTGTTCAAGCTTGTGAAGGAATTTTTTAATGTAGGTTAAAGTAAAAGATAAGTATAACAGAGTAGGGATAAGTAAGGATTTTGCAGTATTCAGTTGGATTTCTTCTGTTAGACAAGGCACAAATCTGCACACCAAGTTTTTGGTTGGTTTTGATACAACAGTGTTATATCTTTATTAATTTTTTATTTTCAGATCTTTATAATTTCTTGCAGTAATTTAGTGTGCTTTACTTGTTCTATATGTGTGCTATTAAAACATGTGATACTGTGTTGTAAGGCTTGTTTAAGAGCAGGTTCTCACGAGAACAGTAGTAATTTATAGCTTTTTGGGGATTTTATAACAGCTAGATTTTTATTAGCCACTGTTTTAGTATGGAGAAGAAATCCTTAGTAATATTTTGGAGTTGAATATGACTGCAGATCAGATAAGAGCCAAGTCATGCATAAAGAGTGATATTGGCTTTGTCAGTTTTGGTGTGCAAATTTGAATGAGTTCATCAAAGTAAAATAAGTTCTGAAAGTTGGCATTAATGATATTACTACTTATGCTGATACGGGAAGACTTTTTACTTAATTGTATTAATTTGTTATGCAGGTAAGTGAAGTGATCATCGCTTTTGACCCTTTCAGGCACAACCTAAGGCCATAAGTGCAATATGCATGGACAGGTTTGAACAGCTATGCTTTGGGGAGGTGAAAGGAAACTGATACTGTAGGCAAGAGTCATGCAGATGTTAAAAAGACAATGACTAAAGGTTAGGACTAAGGCTTATACTCAAGGGAGCCAAGGAAGAGCTCTTAACCACTAAGATATCATGCTGCAGACTTGTACATAGTAACCAAGGATATGCAAAATGGTTACCTACACATCTCTATGTGCAAAGCCTACAGATAATATCTTGTATATGTTGTGGGAGCCTTCCACCCAGTTCACTTCCTTACTGTTTGGCCTGTCTACTTAGCTCAAGATGCTAAACAAATCCATAATTCCAATGCTGGTAACCATTTGAAATGTTGGGACCCACCACACTGAGTACTGAAACACAGGGACTTAATGGCTGAAAAAAATCAGACTTACATATACTAGGCCTGAGATGGCCATTTCCTGAAATATTCCATTTTTTTCCAAGGTATGTCAATCTCGGAGCTTGTGTGTGTGTGTGTGTGTGTGTGTGTGTGTGTGTGTGTGTGTGTGTGTGTGTGTGTGTGTGTATATATATATATATATATATATATATATATATATATATATATATATATATATATATACACACACACACACACATATACACACACACAAACACACTTTTGGGGGGTGAGAGGGGTTGACCCCTTACAAAAATTAAGTTTAAAGGAAAAGAGCAATCTTTGAAATTCGGACGTTTCCTGGGTTTTCAGTCTTTTTTTATTTTGGCTTGTCATCACTCGATATTTCAAGTGCCAGCATTTCAACAGGAAGCCCCCAGTGCTTCTTCACAACAGACCCAGGGCAGTTCAAGTCTGTTTTTATATGGATGACTGCTTGACGCAAGTTAACTGTCTTCAAAGTCTAGAACTTGCATTCAGCAAACTCTTAACTACTTCCAGAGTCTACAAATGGAAAACATCCCAGACAATCAAGCTGATGATAGTTTCAAGCTTAGCTTTGGTAGGCTGGAATAAGTGGTGGCAGCAAGGAGAAATTCACTGGTGTCAGTGGTCATCTCCCTTATGGGTCCCTGGACTGCTAGTCTGGACAGCTACTTAGGAGGCAAGGTCATAAAAGGCTGATGGCCCTCAGCCAGCTGTGACACCCATCAGCCTTCATAGCTGGGATGTCAGGCCCCTTCAGATGGCTCTGTTTCCTGTGCTTGGGATAACCAGTATAGGGAAATGAATGGATTTATTTATATATTTACAATTGATTGACTAGATTTACCCTGCTAAGCAATGCCCATTTTCAGAGGGGGGCTGAGGTGTAAGAAAATATACAGCAAACACAATATAGGAAAACTAATTTTATAGATGCACAGATAAAATGGAAACACTGCACAAACAGTATTACAGAAACATTGCACTTACATTACAGAAGTACTGAGATAAGTTTTGCCTACATTTCAAAGGATAATTAAAGAGGCTAGACAGAAGGGACACTTGTATAACAGAAACTCTAAGCAGAAGAGTAGGAGAGGACTGGGTAAGAGATTAGTGAGGGGAAAAGTCTAGTAGACAGTTTAGTAGAGTACAGCCAGTTAGAGAAGTTGAATTTGTGAGCTTGATGACTGGCAAAAATGTAGCAAAACAGTGTGTAAGAAAAAAAGAAAGGAAAAAAACTTCTGGTCGATGGGCTAAGCTACTATACAGCTGATCACAGAGGGGTAGATGGTTCAATGGAAACAGGCTTTCACTAAAGCATGCTTTACTCTCATTGTTCCCCTCTGTAAAATGTTCTCCCATTAATCCCAGCTTTGGCAAAAACTTCTAATTAGGGCACAATTAGAATGCCCTGAACCAAGGAGTGCCATTTGTTAGTACAATTCCAAAGCAGAAGATAACTAAAGACTCACTGGTCTTTGCATGGTGGGGCCATTCTACTGGACCTGACAATTCAATGACAACAGTCCCCCAACGTCGGCTACAAAGATATGCTGAATAGCCACTAGACTTGCACCACATTCAGTTCAGTCCTAAGACCCTGGATCCTTCAGACAGTAACAGGTAGCACAACAACAATATGATAAATCAACATAGGGAGGCATTTATTCCTATCCATTACATAGACTGGCCATCTTATTTTGGGAAAAAAGCAATTCAGATGGACTTCTCATCAGGCCACACAAATCTTAAGCAAGCTCGCACCCTGGCCACCCAAAAGCAAAACTACTACTCATCTGAATCACCAGCTTTCTCTGCTTTGCTCCAGACAACCCCGACAGCCAAGGCTAGGTGAGACAAACTCCTTTTTGATTAGCTTAAATTAGCTTAAGGTACAGTTTCTTAATAAAGTATTTACATATCCTTTGAATATAAAGCTGCAAAAGCAGATCACTTTCTCATGCCTACAGTTTTCCGAAAACAACCAAAGTTCATTCTTATGGGACCCATGCCAGGTTGCTTAACCAACAACCAATGATCCTAATGCTACACAGCAATATTTTAACTCAGCAAGAGGGCACAGACCTCCACCTAAACCTCAGATTCATAAGCATAATAGCAATGAAGATCTCCACCAACCACATTTTCACTTTAGAGATTTTAACCATCATATAAGGGGAGGTAGAAGGCCCATCTGCTGAAAATTATATCTATCTAAATGACAAGATTTTCTACCTCACATCAAGATCAAAGGACAAATCTAGTATCAAATTCTTCTAATTAGCTGTACCTTAATTCGGTATTTAATGTTGGTCTGATCTACTTTTTCTACAAGATAATTAACTCTACACCTGTACACCATGTTGTTGCAAAACAGGCTTCCAAGATATCTTGTCTCTCCTACCTCCAACTTAAACTTTGTGAAAGAAAAATAAATACATCTCCTCTTAAATCTAAAAGTTCAACTGTGCTAAAGCTCTTGGGAAAATTCTTTTACTTGGTAGTAACAGTTATGTCAGTCACAAGAATTTCTGAATTATAGACCTTAACTGTAGAGAGCCTTTCAAAGTTTTCCACAAAGGCAGTGTGATTTTGTGATCAAATTCTTTCGTCTCTGACTTGGTGTCTGACATCCTTAAACCAATCCATTTATTTACTATTTTTTACTAAAGAAAACAACAAAGAGGAGAATCTTGAACACCATGGATGTATTCAGACAACTCAGATACTGTAATGGAAAGCCTAAACCTAAGTCTCAAAGTCAGTCTGCCTTGATGCCTATGTCTTTTATGAATGGGAAAAAGAATTATTCAGTCATTAAACTAGCCCTTTAAAATGGTTTGCTACTACAGCATTTCCTCTTATAATAAATGCAACAACTATCTAACTAAGGAAGTTATGACAATACAGTGGCTTAGTGACTGAAATTTCTGCCTCACAGTGAGGCTCAGTCCTGGCCACTGCTCATTGCCTGCGTAGTATCTGCAACTGCTGTTAATGTGTTTGTAGGAATTTTCTCCAGGTGAGTTAAATTAGGAGGACCTGCTTCATGATGTTTGCAACTGCCATAACAAGCCTTTTCTGAAATGCATTCACTATTAGGTTTTGTGAGACAGTTACATGGACATCTGTCCAGACACAGTAAGCAATGCAAATTGGATTTCTGGTCAACAAGTTTGGCAATGCTGCAGGATGTTGTAGACCAACCAACCACTCCTTGCTGGGAGCTGAGGATGCACTGTTTGGTAGTCTTCTGACGCAGTTCTTTAATTCTTGCAGTACGGATCCTTGCAATGAGCTCAGCAAAGCTGTGTAACTAAATTCAACATAACAGACGATGTTTGGAAAAAATAAGGATTGCTGAAGAGAAAAAAAAACAAACTAGCAAGTAAAATCTAATAGCATTAAAAAAATGTTTTTTTTTTTTTTTTTTTTGCAAGTTATTCCCATGTTGAAAACTTTATCACCACCCCACTCCACCACCAACACACCCTTACTTAAAAATATCATGGTTACACAACTGAGCATTAAAAAATGGCAAGGTTAACATCAGAAGCTAAACAAGTTGTAATCTTGCAGTCAGTTTTCTTTAACAGAAAATATATTTGTGGAACAGTAACCCCATGGAGAAGTCAGTCAGTGACTTGTTGATCATGTTGGCTTAGACTGGCTATGAGTTTTATTACACAAAGTTCATTCCAGTGTGTGTGTGTGTGTGTGTGTGTGTGTGAGAGAGAGAGCTCCTCCTTAATTCTATAGCTAGTGGTAAAAAGGAACTGTTTGGTACAATCACACTACTTATATACAGGCATTTTCTCTTAGTGTTTCTTATGCAAACGCTTTGTTTAGCCCTCAACACTGTATTTGCTGGTTCCATCTAGGGATCCAGGTAAAAAAAAAAAAAAAAAAAAGGCAGTAGTGCGCAAGTTGCACTCTTATAACCAGCCAGCCTTCCCCTCTCCCACCCCACCCCGGACAAGGTTTGTTATTGTGACTCAAGTGCTAAAAATGATCAAGCCAAGGATTGACATCTGCCTTCTGTAACTTGTAATTCCTGAGCTAATGATCCTATTAGTCAAACATATGTTATGATGAGCACATTCATACAAATTTACTTTACCATACCCACCTGTATATGAAATAACAAGCAGATAGCATAGGATGAATCTGTTGTCAAACTGAAATGTTCTGTGCTATAACAGAGGGTGAGTTCATTCATCATGTCATTTAATATATGATTAATAGGGCAGTCTAGAGAATGTGACAGCAAGCGGGGGGCAAGGACAAGTCAATCAATTCTTCACAGTTGTGGAAATACTGCCACAAACAAGGGAAGGGATCTTCCCATATATGCCAAAGTTTAACAAAATAGTGCAAGTGTCCTCATCACAAAGTAGCAAATGCAGATTAAAGCAAAATCCTATGAAAAGTGGAACAAACCCTCTTTCAGGCTGCCTCATTTTACTTAACATTGTGCTAAAATGGTAGGAGAATTCTAAGTGAAAAAGACTTGGCTAAACTAAGATCATTTAAGCAGGCAGAAAATGAGAAATTAAAAAATGGTCATCAGAGTCCAAAAACTTCAGGAAATGCAGAAAGAGGCGTGAAATTAAGGGGCGTCCATCAGTCCAAGTCTTGAAGTTATTTTGTCTTGCTGCTTACTCTAATAGGCTGCTCAAATCTCGAGCATTTCAACTCTCAAATTACTATGTTTGAACTTCCCACGAAATGAAAGATATTCAAATCCTATTCATTCTATCAAGACACCAAACGGATTTATCAACACATCTTAAAATTATAAGGCATCATATTTTAATTCCAAGTCCAGACAATAAACAGCTGAAAATGCTACAGATGCTTACCAAAAAAAAAAAAAATCCTGGAAAGTGTTTATGGGAAGTTGTGTGAAAGAAGTAATGATTAGATGTTCACAGAAACAGTAGAAACCTGTCTTTTTTATTAACCTGAGAAATCTGACTGAAAAAAACCTGTAATACAATGATAACTCTATAAATATATTTAGGAGAAGCAAAAGAGCAAACAATGAAGCAAACATCACTTTGAAAAAGTATTGCTAAATCCCTTTCCCAAAACTAAGTAAGAGAGATCTGCAGCCTCTGAGCCACAAGTTACTGTCAAAGGACTTTGATGTGGCTCTTTAGGTTTATTAGTAACACATCAAGCAGATGAGGTAAAAAATCTTTTAAGTCTGAGAAAAGTTGAATATACGTTAGCTGAAGTGTATCCTCAGTATTCCACAGGATTTTAAACCCATAATCAAATCTGAAGCACAGTGCACTACTACACTTGTTATATATAATTATTTTAAAACTATACTAGTACATTTTTCTTTACTGAGAACTACACATGTAACTTACACTTCACTCAATAATGCAATTCCAGTGCATTATAAGAAAAAAATGAACACCACTGTTGTATCTGCATGTTTGTGACAGGAAGTGAAGGTGCATGCACAGAGACTTTTAGATTTCTTCTTCAGGCAGACAGGAAATGTAATGGCACACTGAAAAGATAAAGATCTGAGTGAAAGCTGCCAAGAAAGAGATGTAGATAGAACACATTACAAAGAGTGTGCGAGACTGGCGGTGTACGTAATACTGGATTTCAAGAGCACCTAAGGAAAAAAAAAGTGATCTGAAAGTGAAAGACATCACAACAGTGGAAAAGTTCACAAACCACAAACACAATCACATCACAGGAAGATATAAAACATGACAGATGAGAAGGAATGGTGACTTTTTGTCTCTGCATTTCAGCTTTAGTCTGCTGTCTTAGAGAGGGTTTGCCTTAAATCAGAAATTCAATGGCACAATTCTGAAGGACAATGATTCACTACTGCACCAGTTCACATCTCATTTTCCTTCCTTTGTTCTTCTTTATGAATTTTGACAGTTTCTGTTTTTCGTTATTTTTGTGTGTCAAGGCTGGCACACATTTGGAAATAAAGCTCATAAAAGTAAATCTGAGAGTTACTAGTAAGCTTTATTCTGCGGTCCTGAGTTTGATTCTGTCAGTATCCATTTACATACTGCACAAGTTCAAATAAGTTATGTTAATAAATCAGTGATCCTGAACCACCCATGTAAAGATGCAATTGTGTTTCCTGGGAATTAACAGTTTAAATATAAAGACAGAAAAGCAACTTTATATAATTGTCTGAAAAGGACTAAAACCACTTTTTTTGTGGCACTTGAAATTTCTAACCCCTGTAGTGGCTGCATTACATTTTTTGACACCATAAGCTCCTGACTACAGCAGAAATTAGATCATATTATGTCACAGTGGCTTCTCTTTTTCCCACAATGCCCTACAATACAGACCTATATGGATTTTTTTCTGCTCTTCTAAAAGAAGTAATTCTGACGCTAAAATAACACAGCACGTTTAAAAGCATCTGTACTACTTACTTCTACTTTTAAGGTACACTTATTCAATATGCCATGGACAGCATGTGAGTAACAGTGAATTCCACCACTGCCGGTATGGTTTGTCCAAGACAGTAAAACCCAAACAGGTAAAGGTCACTAGGCCAAGTGAAAAGTACAATTGTGTACAATTACCATAACTGTAGATGTTCGAATGTATTCACTTTTGCAGTCATCACATTTGGGTTATCTGCCTGCAGGTAACTCTCAGCCGGCCTGAATACCAGAGTCTTGGATTCCTGCATCGGATGCTGTCTCTTCTTCCATGACGTCAGGTCGTCAGGGGTATAAAACATGCAGCCGACGCCATTACATCAGTTTTTCTTGCCGCAGATGTCAGGTGCCCCCACAATGGGAAGCAATTATATGTTATGGTAACCCTCCAACAAAAAGCAAATACACCAGAAAGTTTAAATACACCAAAGAAGAAGGAAAGGTAGAGCCAAGAGAAGTCAGGGGGCTGGAGGGAGGGTAACCAGGACTGCAACAGTGAATACACTCGAACATCTACATTTATGGTAAATGTACACAACTGTACTATGTTCTTCGTGTTTCACTGTTGCAGTCATCACATTTGGGTTGATTCCCAAAGCTAAGGAAGGGAGGAGGAAGTTAGAGAGCATTAGGGCCAGCTATTAAGCCCTGCAAGACTGCAGTGGCAAAACCAGCTCTGGATTTAGAAAAAATAGGCATGTGGTAATGCTTGGTGAAGGTATGTACAGAGCTCCAGGTAGCAGCTTCTAGGATGTCCCTAGTAGGGACACCTCTGAGAAAGGCTGTAGAAGTAGATGCCACCCTGGCGGAATGTTATCTTATCCCCTGTGAAGTAGGTTTTCATGGTGCTTATAGCAGAAATGAATGCAATGGGCCGTCCAATTAGAAATGGCTTGCTTTGAAATTGCCTTCCCCTCTGCCCTTGCAGCAAAGCCAACTAGCAGATGTTCAGATTTTCTGAGAGGCTTAGTCCTGTCCAAATAAAATCTAATTTGCCTGTGCACATCCAAAGAGTGCAGTATTCGTTCTCCTTTGTTTTGTGGATTCGGGAAAAAGGTAGGCAAATGAATGGACTGATTAAGGGCCACACTAGACACCACCTTGGGCATAAAGGAAGGATTGGTCCTGAGGGAAGCCCGGTCTGCATGGAAGATAATGAAGGGCTCCACTGCCATGAGGCTCTTCTTACTGAAGTGATGGCTAGAAGAAAGGCTGTTTTCTAAGAAAGGAATTTCAACTCTCCAGTTGCAGCTGGCTCAAAAGAGGGAGAGAGTGAGCTTTTCCAATACAAAGTTAAGGTCCCAGGCTGGAGTAAGGGCTCTCCTGGGGGGGGTCTTAAATTTTTGGCCCCTCTGAGGAATTGCTTTAGCACGGGGTGAGAGAAGAGGGTGGTATGTGCTGAAA